>NC_051176.1:277504358-277741998 GCF_013339695.2 Rhipicephalus sanguineus | reverse complement strand
CCTATTTACATTGTATGACAAATGCAGCAACGTTTCTTATGTTGATTGCTAGAATGGTTACTTGCTAAGCTTCGTTTTGTTTTGCTTTGTTATTCAACTTTCTCGTTCATACAGTTTTACTATTCCCATGCTCAAGTGTACATGTTCTAACCACTTCCTGTATGGGCCCGTACAAAGGCCTACAGTATTGTTAAATAAATAAAAAAATAATAAATAAAACGTTTTATAAAGGTTTCATGCTTCGTGGGAAGAGACCTCAGGTCTCCTATTCTATTATGCTTTCTTGGCAGAAGCAGCACAACTTAACACAGGATGCAGAAAGAAAATTAAGGCACTACATATTAGTGCACTTGTATCATAAGCTGAAATTTTGATAAATTGACTCCCATAGTACCTTCACACTTGTCTTGAGTAGGTATGTTTCAGGTGAATAAAATATGCAGTGTTCCTTTCAAGGCACTAATGGCCTCGAGGAGTTACGGAGTCGCCCTCTATCGGACGCGCCTCGATTGCGTGCTAGGCAGGATACCGCCGGCGCGCTCCCCATAGGCTTTGCTGTCGGCGCTCTACAAAAACACCTCGCAGAAGCCCTCCAGGGCATTTCTGTAAGTACTTTCGAAAGCAGGGGCGTAGCCAAGGGGGGGGGGGGTTGGGGGGTTCAAACCCCCCCCCCCCCCCCCCGAAATTTGTCAGTTTTGCTTGCGTATATAGGCATGCACACATACAAACGCACGCACGAACATACATAAAGTATGGTTGAACCCCCCCCCGAAAAAATTTCTGGCTACGCCCCTGTTCGAAAGGAACGGTGTTCTTTACTGTCAAAATAATCCTTTTCGGCGAACTGAAAGCACAAGATAGTCTACAGTCGCTGTCTCTTTCCAGAAAACCGAGCACCCGCTTCACGCGGTCACCGCGTTGGAGACCCCTCAACTGGCCTCTTGCGTGAAAGGTAGTCACTCGCTGAGTGCAAACTATGTGAAATATCTCGTTAGAGTAGACGGCCTGTATAACCAAACGGAGCATAACGGAAAGAAGCCTCAAGCCAACGATCGCAGGGGTTCGCGACGACTGACGGTGCCTCTGCATGTATGAGCGTCTGCAAGTATGTTCGTACTGATGGTTTCGCTTCTGCTACGAGTGCGTTTTGGCACCGCGCTGTGAACTTTAGGCCACAAAATATGAGAATTTGTGAGTACACAAACAACTATTGTTTCGCGGACGCTATTAGAGCAGTTCAAAAACAATTTCGTTACAACTACGGCTTCGGTGCGCATGGCAACATTGTGATGTGCCTTCCCGACGATTCAGTTGGTTTTTTTTTTTTTTCGGTCTAAATTGGTGTGCGTTTCAATGTCATTTGACAAGTTGTCTCGCACTTCGTATTGATCGGTCTTCTCAGCGGGCAAATGCCGCTGCTTCTGTTTCTTTATTCAGTACTTGCATTCGTTTGGTTTGGTGCTCACACAAAACGTGAGCAAAAATGCGACGCCTTTTTTTTTAATGCTCCTTAATTATCGATCCCTTTGCATTCCAGTGAACTTGCCGCTCTCTGTCATCAACAAATTCATAGACCAAAGCTTTACCACTTCGAGATTGCTGGTGGAAGGAGAAGCAGTCTACGAGACCGAGCATGTAGTAGCATGCAACGCCAAGGAAAAAGAAAATACGGTAACGTTTGTCGGACTTGTTCTGCAAACGTCGGCTGTGAACTAGGACCTACATGAACTTGAAATAGCGGTGAATAAAACAGAAGTTATTGCAGCAACCAGCAGCCGCAAAACAGGATATCAATTATTTGGCGAGTACCCCAGCAATTTTGGCAGCAGTGTCGTGTCTAACGCCAACAGGGTGACATCTTTCCCACGAAAATAAATGAGGCTCCAAGAAAATACATGGGGTTGGAAAGGCCCAACGTGAGTCATCGTGTGACGTTATGACGTCACATAACGCGACGTCACACGATGATGTATTCGCACGTCATGGTCGCTTTGCATTGCCTCCATGATCGGTCACGGAGGCCGTGCAAAACCGCGTTAGGTGCAGAACGCTTTCGGAGGGGGGCGCGGGAGAATCAGTACAACTACTGACAAGAAGAAGAAGATGGTTTTCGCCTTCCAGTCATCTTTGGCGAATGCATAAGGGACCCTCGCGTTTTTTTTAATTCAACGTATCTAAACAATGACTTGCGCATCTGCAGCCGATTTTGTGGAGGCTGAGCACAGGGCCGACGATCAAGAGGTCGCACGGGAGGGTTCTGAGATGGTATCGCACGTGGTAAAAGGTAGCGCCTTTTGCATCCTGTGGCAGCCGGCGGGAAGCGCGCGCGAGCCATCGTCTCGGTGCGCACTGTCTGCTACTCACCGAACATCGCAGGCCCGACGCACCAACGAAAGTCTGCGTCGCGGAAGTGCTTGTTGCACACAAGACTCGTAGCCGATGGCTACTTGCCGGTTCTTAGCTTTACAACCCATGCTTCACGCCAGGGGCGTAGCCAGAAATTTTTTTCGGGGGGGGGGGGGTTCAACCATACTTTATGTATGTTCGGGCGTGCGTTTGTATGTGTGCGTGCCTATATACGCAAGCAAAACTGAAAAATTTCGGGGGGGGGGGGGGGTTGAACCCCCCCAACCCCCCCCCCCCTGGCTACGCCCCTTCTTCACGCAGTTTCTTGTCCAGCGGTTACCGGTTCAGGCTGACACTGGGCTCCGTTGCGTAAGGCCGGCACCGAGCGGTAGAGCCACATGTTCATCGCCTTCGGAGGCAGCCGCTCTATTAGAAAGGTTTCAACTGAGTACAAAATGAGAGAAAACTTCCGAATTTGAACAGACCGCAACGCATGTGGCACATGAAACTCGTTTTCAAAGCACGCGGCAGTGCTCCACAAGCAGCCGACGCGGCCGCTGAGACCACGTGATCCTGCCAAGCACGTCACGCCGACGGTGGCGCCGGCGTTTCCAGTGGTGGGCCTCGAGGCCAATATATCATATGGCCTTGAAATGAATCGCTCAGTAGTGTAATTGAAAATGCATAAAATGTTTGGGGGCCTACATTGTCATCTTTAATTATGGCCTGTTGAATGAATGTACACTTAGTCAATTAATAGCACAAATTTTAATTATCTGCACTATCCACAAGTGCTTATGTTGTGTCTTTCTTGTCTGCTTCCTCATTTTTATTTCCGTGCCCGCTATCATGCTTTGTACGTTGAGTTCGTAATGTGAGCACAAGCAATGGTAAAAACTGAAATACATAGCTAACAACAAAGTCAGATAATATGGTGTCGTATGTTAGAAATATCACATGGATGAAAGTGTATTTTTCGTGGCTCAAGTTGTTAACACCACGAGGGCCCTTACCTGGCGGTCGTAAAATAGTTATGGGCTCCTCTGATTCAAGTGGGTCGGAGAAGCCCACATCATTTCGAGCCAAGATGCGTACATGGTACTGCGCCCCTTCCTCCAGGTCTTTGATGTGAAGACGTAGAGTTTCAGAATCTACTTGGCCCACCTAAAAGTGAAAAATAGCCAGGTGCATTACTAATGCAAAATGCTTTCCAAGCAAGAATAAACTTGGAGTAAGGTTGTAGCAAGAGTGGCTTGTGTACATTCTTTTTCTTGTGGAACATGTGAATGACTTAAAGGGACACTGAAGAGCAAAACGATGCTTCTCGTATTGGTAAAGTACTCTTTCACGATACCAAAAAAACCACACTTGCTGCGAGAAGACGCTTAACAAAATGTGGGTGGCGACGCCACCTTGAAGTTTCTGCACCATTTGCCGTGACGTCACATATTTTGACGGCACCTACTAGGACCTATGTAGTTCCTAACTGGTAAAAATGAAGTACACTGTCCTCTGAGGGGGCCATAGAGTTAACATACCAAGCTTGAGGAAATTTTGTTGAGACAATGGTGCCAAAATACGATAAGTGCACTTTGAAATCCGTGACGTCACGCGTGGAGATTATGGTGTGAAATTTAAAAGTGAAACTTTGAACTTCATTTTCTCCTTTATTAATACACCTATGATGGTGAAATTAACGGCATTATAGTTCTGAAAATACGATTTATCAATCTCAAACGATTCATTGTTTCTCTTTAGTGTCCCTTTAAAATTGCCTGGCTATACACACTGCTTTTCAATCAAGAGCTACAATTTATTCATTTATTTACTTATTCATTCTTAGAGCTTTACAGACGGAAGCAGAGTGCTCATTAATTACAGAACAAAAAAAAAGACATTAAATGTATAAAAATCTGCAGGCACATATAAAGATGCCCTTTACAGGAATCAAACAACTGAAAGTGCTGGTACGATGCAAAGTACAGCGCATACAAGCAAGGAAAAAGAAAATAAACAACACTGACTTCATGTGTCATCAATTCAATAACTGTGTATCGATGAACAAAACATGTCATGGTCTGAAATGGAAACAATATCAGAGAAAAGGTGGTTCCAGCCTTCAATATGCATAGGACGAAAGAATAGGGGAAAGTGTTAGTGCATCAAGTAGTGATGCATACCTTATAATGATGATCTAAATGGGCTGAACGATAAGACGGGGTTGTAACGAACTGAGATTTCAAAACTGGATGGTGATATAGCTAGTGAAAAAGCATAGGATAAGATGCCTTGCAGCATGATTCAAGTGGCTGCAAAGAAACGATGTGTTTCATCAACATGGTACTGTCAGTGCAATGGTAGTTAGATAATATAAAATGTGCTGCATTATTCTGTGTGATTTCAAGAGAGCAGGTTAAGTGTGATTGAAGAGGGTCCCAAATGGAGCAAGCATATTCAAGTTTTGGACGCACTAGCATTCTATACATCGTTAGTTTCACGTTGTTAGTTTCAATTAAACGCTGTAGGGCAATGCTACAAAACAAAATTGAGCACTTTTTATGTACTTACTTAACGACCTTCATGTAAGTTAAATTTGTGATCATGTAACAGCCAACATTTTGTACAAAAAATCCATACACAAAAATGTGCAATGAGAACACAAACTCTTCATGCAGTGTTGCTTGCTTTATATGGATATATAAGAAAATTACACCTGTATTATAAGTAAAATGATGAAATTCTTACTACAGACCAGAGCTACCTGACCACTTATGGTGGTCCTGAAAACAATTCCACAAATAAAAATTTGTGTGGAAAGGCAGTGAGAGACCTGCTAACATCTCTTAAGTTATGGTGAAATACCAATTTACTGAACAACCAAGATCAACAAAGAAATTAGAAATCCCTGTGCTGATATTCAGCTCGTGCATTTGTGTTTCCTTTGAACAAACAGCCTTTTGAGGTGGTCAAGATAGTGGCTTGGGGCCTGTTATTATCACAACAGCATTTAAAATGAGTACTATTTACTTTGCTACGTAGCATTTAAATTAATGCATTTTGAACAATGACACAGAGGAGAAACAGGAAACGCTTATAGTGCTAATGTGTGTGTCCTGTTCCTCCTCTGTGTTGCTATGTGCTAGCTGTAGCATTTGGATGTATTTCAAAGTTTGGTCATGTGCAATATAAGAGCTCTGCAAAAGCATAAGGTCAGTGTAGTGTCAATGTATGCATAGGAATTATGATAAAGGTAAATTAGTGCAAAATTAAATACAATGTTCATCTTTACTTCTGCGCTAATTTTCTGCTACCATAATGCAAGGCCAACTAGCTCAACGACTAATTCTTCTAGAATGCATAGGAACTGTTGAGCATTTGTTCTGCAGTAGTATGCATTCATGTGTCGTGTGTCCTTACCTCCATCCACATTGTCCGTGATGTATCCCTGAGGGCTGCAGTGTAGCCAAGGAGTGGAGACCCACCGTCCCATTCAGGGCGTCCCCATGAAACATCCATTGAGTTTGGACCAGTCACCAGTATCTCAAGTGGTGCAGTGGGTGGAGTTGGGCGGTCTGCACAGATAATGCAATGGGCTTATTAAAATGCGGCTACCTTTCCACCTGCATCTGCAAAGACTACACTTATGTCATGAGCAAAAAATCTGATGTCCCAGCATGTGTGACAGTTTTTATAGGTAAGCAGTATGTCTTTAATTTTCTTTCTTTGAAGTGCTTTTGCAAAAGCTGACGTTAATTCTGCATGTGCAGTCTTGCCTGTCTTGCAAAAGCTGACGTTAAGCTGCATGTGCAGTCTTGCCTGTTTTGCAAATGACTCATTTTCGTTTTGGGGCAGAAAGTGCCTTTGAGAAATGCAAGACCTACCGGCTGCTGCTGGTAGTGCCTGCCATTCACCACTGTCCTCAAGAGGTGGCCCGGTACCAGCAGCATTTTCGGCACGAACTCGGAATCGATGCCTGGTTTTGTCGCTCAAGCTCGCAACACGATGTGTCGTCGTTCCTCCATCTACATTAGCAACAGTCACCCACTTTGGTGTGTCACCGACTGCCTCATCTTCGCTGAGATGTTCTACAATGTAGGCGATGATGGGAGAGCCTCCATCAAATGCAGGTGGGCTCCATGTGAGTGTAGCAGTTTTGTTTGTTACATCAGAGATGTGTAAGGGAGCAGAAGGTGCATCTGGAGGCTCTGTAAAAAAAAAACAAAAAAAAATGCAGTGGTATAGAATAGCACATTAGCTGATTTATTGATTATCTCCAAGGCAGTGCAGACTATGAAAATAGTAAAAAGTGCTTTTTCTTGCGAGGTTTGTACAGAGCAAAGTTTTGAGTAAAATGAGCATGAGAAAACAGTAATGCAGTCTTTTCAATATAAGTTACTTCTTTACTCGTCACCACCAGCCCAATAATGTGTACTGCAGGACAAAAGCTTTCCCCAGAGGCCTCTGAATTGGCTTTTTCATTGTCAGCCACACCAGGCCTACAATTACTAATTTTCTTTCCTGTCACATCTTTACTCTTTGCTGCTCTTGATGGCCCTCTCTTTTCCTTTGCACCCATTCTGTTAATATCATTTTACCATTGGTTCTTCATTATATAATTTAAATTACTGCTTTGGCCCAATTTCTAAATAGCCTACAATGCTGTGATTCCACCTATCGATGTTACACCTATCATTTTCTTTTCTATCGCTTGTTGTTCACTCCCTAGCTTTGTTCGTAATCGTTTTTTCCACTTTAAGTTTCAGAACTATAGGTTAAAACCTTAACAGATTAAAAGCAACATAGAACATCAGTGGCAGATAGCAGAATTTTGCCACTTCGGTGAATTATTTGAAGGAGTAGATATTACTTTCACAGTAAATCAGAAAGTACAGGTTCCTCAAAAGTAAAACAGAGCACGCGAGCTGTGGCCAAACTGGGCAAAATTGCATGCCAGCGCGCTCTATCAGCAAATGCGCTGCAGATAGCGAGAGTGCGTTGGCATATCCTGCTGACCCATCCCGATATTCTGATGCTCGCCTTATCGCTCCAGCTCGAGCGAAGCTGCGCTGCTACCATCACTGCTCATCAGGGGTGAAAATGGTGGCATTCTTGGCGATGCAGAAAGCGCACGCCTTCGAAGATTTCTGCATGACGTGGGCAAACAAATGCATAAAGCATTGAAAGCGCCCCTGACGAGCAGTGATGGTATCAGCATGGCTTCGCTCGAGCTGGCGATAAGACGAGAATCAGAATATCGGAATGGGTCAGCCGGATATGCCAACGCAGTTTCGCTATCTGCTGCGCATCTGCTGATAAAGCACACTGGCATGCAGTTTTGCCCAGTTTGGCCACAACTCGCATGCTCCATTTTACTTTTGGGGTACCTGTACACCTAGTCAATAAACAAAATTTCACAGATTATTCTTTAAGTTAATTCAGGGCATATGTTAAAATAAAATTAAAAAATGGAGCTTTGCAGAGCTGAAGTCATGTTAATTTAGTAAATATCCCGAGTCTTACGCTTCTCTTCTTAAAAGATATCCCTGAATGGCTACAAAGCATGTTGTCTTTCAAACTGTTTTATGAAAATGCCTCTCTCAAACCTCTAACTGGCACAAAACTAAGTGGAACAGCAAATGAGATGCCAGATTTTAAGTTCAAACATACTGATACTGGTGATAGTCCCAGGATTAATGCTAAACGGACATGTATTGAGTACTGATTGGCTTCTAAGGTGCATTTACAACATGTGCTGTAAGTGAGTCAGAATTTTGGAGCCCTTTAGGTAGCTTGCAGCAGTTTCATAAGTTTGTTCATGAGTAACTACTATACTGATAATTTTGGTTAATTTTTGACATTGCGGTAATTCTTATGCAAAAAGGACACAGGTGATTGCAAACACAACAGCAAGCAACATCATGGCTTAGATGGTATGACATGACTTGGTTGCCGAATCATGATATCATGGATGGCATGCATACACTTGTAGACAGCTGCCAGTAGAAACGAGCATATGCTACAGAGCCATTCTTAGAAAAATGTTCTCAATGCAAGAATGTCAATAGGAAATATGGTGCAAGGTGGGAAATGTTGTATGAATTGAGGATGCCGATGTTGCCACGCATTTCTCCTTTTGTGAGAATATTAATGACATTTGTTTTGCCGTAATAAATTTCTTTGAAACATACAAAATGTATATTCCCTTCAGCCGATATCTCTCTCTTGATGTGATGGAAGGGCTTGTGTGCCACCCCAAGGAGCTATGCCGACAGTAGTAAACATTTCCTGGTAGGGTTACCTTTGCTGGACAAACCCTAAGGATAGGGCCAGACTAAATGGGATAATCATATCCTGATTGCAGGCAGCGGTGCAGTCAGTACTGGCACCAGATCAAGATGGGTAGCATTGGTTGAACATGTGTAGAGATACTCGCATACATTGCTTTAGTGGCTGTGACATCAAAAGGGAGGAAGCAATGGCGTACTACTACTTTGCTCACTGCCAAGAAAACACCATGAGCAGGAATGTAATGAAGCAAGCTGTGTTGCTGAAAGATTAGCCCCTCCAGGTATGAAGACAACTCATCTGCTATTGAGGAAATGCTTGGAGCTGTACTGAGTATTGGAACCTTCAGAAAGTCCAGGGACTGACTTGGCCATTTGCGAAAGAAAGGCCTGATAATCCAGGAGTTTCAGGATAGGTACTTCGAATGTTAGTAGTTGCATACCAAGGAAAGTTTGAAATAGTGAAGGCAGAGTGTATAAGAATGATTATTTTTGTTCTTGGGATTAGTGAGCTGAAATGGAAAGGCATGAAACACCTTAACTCTAATGACTTTGTAGTATTTTTATTCGGACAGCAGCTCAATGATAAGAAATGGCACAGCATTTATAGTAAGCAAGGCAGTAAAGAATTCAATTCTAGGCTATGACCCAATCAGAAAATGCATCATTTCACTCAGGATAAAATTTCACTTAATAAATTGCACCGTAATACAAGCACATGCTTCAACTTCAAAAGATAATGAAGGAGAAATGAATTCTATAGCAAGCTGCAAGAAGTTGTACAGCAAGCACCAATAAACGATGTGCTACATATCTCAGGTGACTTCAAAAGCCACAGTATCTAAGTGAACCTGAACCTGAACCAAAAACTGCACCCAAACAAGAATTTTAGCGTGAACCTGAGCCTTGGACTCAAACCATTATTTTTGGAACGTGCCTGAACCTGAAATGAACAGGGACCAAAAATAAAAACAGTTACCAGCTCAGCACGAAACGGTTCAAGCACATAGGCTGACAAAGGTGGTCAACAGATCCAGGATTCTTCGAAATAATTATTACAATTGGAACCCACACCAGGAGATAGTACAACTCACACGTTGTGTTGCATGCAAGAATGGTGATAAACGATGAGTGTTTGCTGGTAAACATGGCCACTTTGGCACGGTGCTTGCACTTGTAAAGTTGGCCATGCCAGTAATGCTAGACAGTCGAAGTTATATATTTGAAACAGCAAGTGAGTGTTTAAAAATGTCGTTATGATGGAGCAGTGGTGAAGGATTGCTACTTACGTATTTGGGCATGGACTGTTATTGGCTCATCACTTGAAAGTGGTGGACTGCTGCCTATTTCATTGCGACATGTCACTCGGAACATATACCTGAAAGTGACCAACGTATAAGTTAGAGAAGTTTTTATTTTGCATATCTTTTTGCTGTCACTTTTGTGGTGTTTTAGATACTTGAGAAAAAATATGCAAAATGCACTCAGAAAAATAATGCAAGCATATTGCATTTTTTTAGTACATTCTAGTAAAGAAGTATTGTAAATATCCAAAAAAAACAATAATCTTTGTCATAGTGCGACATTCATTCATTCATTCAGTTTATTTCTACAAAAGGAAAGTTTGCCTGGGTTGAAGGGACTAAAGGCAGATTACCTCTGCCATACTGGGAAGTTTACTTAGTAGGTTTGCATTTATGCTCAAGAAGTCATGCACTTCAAAGACATGCGATAGTTCAGTGTGTAATCAGATACTCACGCATTGTCTGATTTCAGGTTTGAAACTTCCATGGACAAACTCTCTGTTGTCCCAACTTTAATCCAGGCCTTCTTAGTGGCCTCACGTTTTTCAATTGTGTAGTCAATTATTGGGCGTCCACCATCAGACAATGGCTCCTGCCATGTCAATACCAATGAAGTGTCCGTCATCTTTGCAGTCTTCAGTGGACCTTCTGGTGCAGATGGTTTATCTTTAAAATTAAAGTGAAGGTCATTAGAACTATTGGAAATAAAAGTATATTCTAGCAGAGGTAGCTACCACAGTAAACACCACAAAACACTATGCATGACACTGATAAAGTGCTTGATTGTACCCTTATTTGAAAAACACCCGTAGCGCCATGTACAACAGGACACTAATGCAGACTAGAATATATTGTACAATTATTTGGGGACTGAGATATCATAATTACTGTACAAATATAGGCCAGTACACATATGTACATGCAGTCTTTTAGTTATTTGCCAATCTGACATAGATGTAATAGTACTTATACATATTATACCATACTAAAATATTCTCATATCACTAAATATACAGCTACCTACACTAAAGCTATATGGGCCAGTTATCACACGAAAACCTTCACTGTTGGAAACAAAATTGATACTATGACATACTGCTACATAACTCACAAGAAGAGCATTCACAGCATTGTAAAGAAGCAACATAGCAGCATGGATACATAAAACAGAAAGGGACACAAATCAGCACTAATTTCAGTGCCTTTCTTGAGAAAATGTTCTAGTTACCATATGGACAGCGGGCCACTACAGGTTCTGAAGTGAGTGGCACGCTAATGCCATATTCATTGGCAGCTGAGATCCTGTAGAGGTACTCGCTTGCTTCAGTCACATCAGGATCTCGGAGGGTGGTGGTGTCTGGCTGTGCTGTACCAACCTGGGGAAAAAAGAAAGAGGTGGAGCTTAGATATTTATGAATGCAGTACACATTAACCGTTCAGGCATGACCTATGAAGAACTGCCTATAAATGGATCGAATTTACACAACATTATTTCAAGGCACTCGATATTCTATTGCAACAAAAATAATGCAATAATACAATGACTTGTGTGTTTTATAGTAATTGATCTTAATTAAATTGCAATTAAATGTCTATTTATACTGAAGTCATTAATGTTCTTTTTTCGCATATATAGAATATCTCAGGCTAGCAATATAGCACAATTTCACTTTTGGTTATATTCATTTGAGCAATGAAAAATTATGCTTTTGATGTGGCTTGTGGAAAGCGGCACATAAACAACTCGCCAAACATGGTAGTGCCTTCAACAAAGTGATTGTATGCAACTGTACACTGCAAAATGAAGTTAAATAAAGACACATTTATTATGCAGGAGGTTCAACTAATCCAAACCTCAATGTACCTTGGTCTTTCTTAGCCACTAGTCGACAAAACTAGCAAAAACAAATTGTGTACACAAATGTGTACAAAGTGCCTCAAAGGGATCAAAGTTACCTTCTAAGGAACTGGCTTACTGTAATGATTAGTGCGTACGCTTACTGGATGCTGTACACTGCCGTGGTACTGCCCATCCTTGAATATTTCTCCTCCATCTGGCTACCCCAATCTGTGACACATCGCCTTGATGGTGTACAACATCGTGGTGCTGATATTTTTCATAGCAGCAGTACACCAAAGAACCAGCACCTCTCCTACATAAAAATTACGACTCATGCACTACACTAATTCACATCCTGGCAACCTCTTGCATCTATAGTTCAGGCTGCCACCATCCGTTTCCTATATAGACTCCTTGCTCTTGACCACTAGGCACTAGTCGGTGCACAAACTGCCTTGAGTCCCTTTTCACTCAAACAGACAGGCATAGTTCCTCATGGCGGCCACGTGCTCTTGCGTTATGGCGGCAGCTTTCACATTCTTACCAGGACATTCCCTTCCAAAACTGGAGATGATGGGCCTATAGTACTGGCCACACTCTCTATCAGTACAAATAAAGTATTATTATTATTATTATTATTATTATTATTATTATTATTATTATTATTATTATTATTATTATTATTATTATTATTATTATTATTATTATTATTATATTAAGTAGAAGATCTCTAATAAGTTACACATCACATGTGCAGCTGATGTAGATGCTGTTGTTGCTTGTTGTACAGTCCCAGCGGTAAAAGGTTAGCATATGTGACTGGAGGCTGAAGCAGAAAATTGTGACATACGGCGCTGTTGTTTCTGAGTGTGCCGGTAGCGAGAGTGCCAGCCAAATTCCATTTTCTTAAGCAGGGATGGCCGGCAGAAAGTGACCCATCTTAAAGCCCACCAGTTAGATGACATCTTATAGGTTACATTATGGCAGAATCATGCGCTACCGTGGCTGCGTAAATGAACTTGCTTTGTTTCGTTTTTTGTTTGTTTTTTGCACTGACGTTGCAAGCATCTGCCAGGTACACCTGCTTTGGAAAATGGAATGTGCCTAGCACTCTCGCAATCAGCACGCTCGGGAACAACAGCGCTGCATGTCGTGATTTCACCACTCCGGCCACCAGTCACTTGTGCTTATCTTTTACCACTGGGAATGCACATTCTAGGTTGTCAAGTTCAGGCTTGGCACTGTGTTCGTCAGTTCAATACACTCTCTGGGTATCAGTCCCATGCTCTCTATACTTCGACGTATGCAACAAACATTTAGACTACTCAAAAGAGTGCTCTGAGCTACAATGCACACTTTAGAATCCTGTGTACAATGACTCATGCTCTTATGAGGATCATTGTCTTTGCAGAATTGTACCAGGCCTACACAAAAGTTCTTAATGCTGATGTTGTTATTCAATGGATGCAGTAATATTGTAGCACATAGAATTTGCTGCAACGTATTATGGGAATGTGAGAACACGAAAAAATATTATGCTAGAACTTCATGAGGGCACACTACTTTGGTCTACAGAAATGAAATAAAACACAAGAACAACAACACTCAGCTTTGAAGTTTTTGTTTACCTCAATAAAGACTGTTCTTGTAGTCTCGCAGCGTTCTACAATGTACTTTGTAAGGGGTGACCCTCCATCATCCAGCGGTGGTTGCCATGACAGTGTGATGTGGTCTCCAGCAGTTTCCAGGAATTCAATGGGTGGTTCAGGTGGACCTGGCTTGTCTGAAGCCAATAGAGAAGTTTATTTTAGCTGCATGCCATATTAACAAACAGTAATGCACCCAATATCAATTTTCACAAGGTGCTAGGTGCAGCAAGAAAATGATAATGAAAAAAAGAACAAGAGGCATGCAGCAATCTTCGACTGCCTCTCATTTTTCTTTCCAATCATTTTCGCACTGTACCTACCACCTCTAGAATGAAACAAATCGCCCAAATTAAGCTGCTGTTACTACAGTTTTCATGCTTATTTAGGATATCAGGAAATGGGTGAAATGTGCACTTATTACCATACATGCAGAAACATGTCAAATAACAATAAAGAACTCACCAAGCACCCTGAGTCTGAAGTCATAGCTGATGCTTCCAGCTGGATTCTTTAATTCAAGTGTATAAACACCAGAATCTGGACCCTCTGTACTATGAATTGTAATGGTGGAAGTATCATCCTTGTCTGTAATGAGTGTATGCTTGGTTGATTGAATAGGTGCCCCGTCACGTAACCATGTGACAGTAGGCTTCGGAAATCCGTGAATGGTGCAGGGAACCTTGAATTCCTCTTGCTTATTGATGCGGACATTTCGAAGTTTTTCATCAAATTCTGCTCGTGGTGGATCTGAAAGAGGATATTAAAGAACTTAGCTTTCTTCTTCTTATTCTTTTACTTGTTTATTGTTTTTAAAAGTAAAGGCTCTGCATACCTTGGACAGATAGTGTGCATGTTGTTTCTGTGGAGCCATGTGGGTTCGTTGCTTTACATGTGTACTTTCCTCCTGATTTTGTAGATGCCTCCTTGATTCGAAGTGTAGCTTTCTGATCCTTGAATTCAGCACTAAAGTTGCTAATCATGACGAGATCTTTGCCATTTTTAAGCCTGCAAAGGTAGAATATGGAGCTTGGACTTTTGTTGCTGAATCTAGCACAGGCTTTCTCTTTAGGCTGTTCTGTAGGAACAGAGTCACTAAACATAGAAAATCTGTTTATCGAAATCATTACCATTTGACTGCAGGTGTAGGGTTCCCAGCTATTCTGCAAGTTAATTCTGCTGGTTTTTTCACACCAACAGTCTTGTCAGTCAGATGTTCTAAAATTACTGGTGGCTCCCCAGCTAAAAATGAAAGACAAAGGAAAATGCATGTAAATAAAATTAATGTTCATTCTGCACCAAGTAAGAAACAGACAAAAAACATCCACAGGGTTCAATTTAAAGCTGGTATTTAAAGCTAATACGAATAATTTCTGCTTAGGACTAAGATGAAGCATCTTTGATTACGGCTTATTATAATTTTATCGTGGTTTTTCTTGCATCACTTGAACATTGCTAAATATACTAAAAGAAATGTACAGTATGTACTTGGAAATTGTTTTTTAACTTCTATACTTATTAAAGTACCATTGTTAGTGAAACAGCATGTATAAGAGGAGCAGTTTCACATTTATAATTGCAGCAGTCAATTTACACACACACACAGGTTAATGAACAAAATATATATGATAATGCAGTTTTCGGTAAAAAATTGTCTGTTTCCAGCTATATCCATTGCTGTTTTTTCAATATTACCAAGCAAGATGTATACACTGATGAAAATTTGGGGGCACAAAGGAACGAGGACAAGAAAAGAGAAGACTGGTGAACCAGTCCTGTCTTTCCTTGTCCTCGTTCCTTTGTGCCTCCAAATTTTTATCAGACCATGCACCAACTAGCCTAAGAATGCATTTTAGCCAAGATGTATTCTGGTGCTGCAGTAGGGACACAGATGAAAAACATTTTGCTGTTTTCGCTGGTGCCCATACAGCTCTGCTTTACACTGTGTTAATTTTACGGTGGTTAGAATGACAGAAAGTTGAGTTGGCTGGTAGGGATTCATCATGAAAGAAGGTAAGGAGTGTAAGAACATCAATACTATAGAAGGGAACTGCACAACACAAATGCTCTCAACTGAAGGGGTTCACTGTGGCAGGAAAGGAGGTAGACACAAAGCTCATCTGCACATGATAACGAATGGCAGCACCAGCCATCAATCAAGCAGACTTGTGGGTCTGTGTGAGGGATTTGGACATTTCATTTCTTCCCTATGCTAGTTAATCAAAGGCTAGCTCACTCATGCATTTCCACTACTTTTGATATGCCAAGCCTCAGACATTGGATTGATTTCCTCATTCTTGTGTTGTATAAAACTGCGCATTCATCGAATTTTAACGTGCATTTACAGTTGATACAGTGCAACAAAAGATTACACAGCAATATTCTGGTTAACGTCATTTTATGCTCAATTAATCTCTGATTAACTGTATTGTCTTTTCTTCTCTTGTGTCCGTGTTTGCATGCCTTCAGGGCCGTAACTAGGTGGGGGTGGGGGGGTTGAGGGGGTTCTGACACCCCCCGAAATTTTTTCCTGCTCTAACTTTTCGGGTGACACTAAAATGCTTGCACGCCCTCACAGCGACCACCAGTTGCCAAAGTTAGCCGTTCTACACACAAACACCCCTCGAAAAAATTCCTGGGTACGGCCCTGACACCTTACCTTCTACTCACGGTGCTCATATGTTGCATATGTGTAGAAATTTGCATATGAGTGCATGTGAGTGCTTTTCTTCTCTTTTTCTTTGAACCAATCTCTTTTGAGTTGGTATAATTGCTCAATTAATTAATTAATTATGCTGTAAATAAAAACTGCAGTCAAATTTCAAGCCCTTTGCTTGGCTCTTCAGTTGTTAGTGATCTTTCTTTCCACTAGCGCAGACACATAGCTTTCTTGTAGTACATTCTTTGGATATGCAGGTCGTGTGTATGATGGGCAGGCAATACAGTGCTAACTTGGCAGTGAGTGTTCAAGAGGCTATTGCCCGAGGCTAGTGGTCTGGCATAATGCAATGCCACTTTTTTTTGCAGTTTAGTTCAGGGCACCCAAAATGCAAGATGATATACCTTTTGTACACTCCTCTGTATTTATCATGTATACTGACTGGCACATAATGCCTGCTGTGCATGCTGTGAGATCCACACTGAGTAAATGATTTAGGAGGTAAACAACAGAGCCACTGCTGTGTTTTACTGTTTGCATGTCACTCACCTTTCGGCTGAATACGAATATACTTAGTGCCTTGGGAAGGATCACCTTTCCCAGCTTCATTTTCAGCTGTGACACGGAACATGTACTCTTCATCAGGTGATAGACCCTCCACTGGAATAAGCCATGTAACATTTCAAATCAGTTGATACTGTAATGACACAATGCTCATGTCATCCATCTTGCAGATGCAAAAGCTTACCTTTTGTGAAAGTGTCCTGAACAGTGTCAGAATAGAGTGTCCAACGAAGCGTGTTTCGATCATGATATTCCACAATGTAATTTGTGATCTTAGAACCTCCATCAGATTGTGGTGGCTTCCAGGACAACATAAGTGAGCCAGTACTCGAAATATCTGAAGGCTCAGGCACCCCAGGTGCACTGGGCTTTTCTGGAAAAATAGGTCACCCTTGTCAGCTTGTGTATCCACAAACAGCAGCGGAAATTGGGCATTCACAGTGCAATGCTTTTTCAATAATCCTGGTCGGGTTGAAACAATGCAAAGGCCTAAAGCCACTGTATGATACAGCATAGCACTGTCCACTGAAGCTATACAAAGTACATTCCTTTTTCACCGGTGCGCAAGCAGCACCACTCTTTCTGGTTAATATTTTGATGATGAACATGATCTTGAACAAGTAGGGTGCACTGCCTACAGCAGGCACGTAGGCAAGGGGGGGGCCCGGGGGGCCAGGGCCCCCCCCGAAATTCGTCCAGCCTTTTATGTTCCCGGGCAATTTTTTTTTCTTTTTGCCATGAAAAGACTTTCTTTCGAATAATTAGGCCTTGGGCCCCCCCCCGAAAAAAAATCCTGGCTACGTGCCTGGCCTACAGTCATCCAATCCACAGTCGACAGTCAACAATCTGGTAAAAGTGCACCAGCTGTAGATTTCAGTCTTCGTCGTATACTGCCTTCAAATCACATGCATGCATGTTTCATAGAACCATCTATAGTATTATGTTGACTAGTTGACTGCGTTGTCGACGCACTGGTACAAGTAATTAAACGTAACTCTACATTTTCATTTTGTTTTAAAATTATCACAGTTTTATTGCCTTCCTTTTGGGATTTATATTAAGCTTTGTCAACAAATCTAGTGCCAACTCTTATCACCCCACTCTGCTGGTTTTTCTGATATACATAGGTGGCAAATCTGACAGTGGTAACCATTTAACATGATTCACTAGAATCGTTTCTCTGGTTTTGGAAACACTACCAGGAAAATACGGGGCTATTAGTGTGTTTTTATTCCAAAGGGCTGTACCAGCTTGAGAAGACAATTTATCACTTTAGCTTCCTGTTTTTATTGTGAGCAAAGAAATAGCCATCATGAGCCTAAACCACGGTGCAAGAAGTACTTTAGGTGACCGAACGCCAGGACTACCCGCTGCGCGACTATGTTCTGCTTCGCAAGAAGCCAGAGAGATGGCGCTACCAACTTCGACCCGGTAGGCTGCCTTCACAACCGCGCGCATCAAGGCACTCTACGGCAAGCAGATGCAACATCACCATGTGCACAGCGGCCGGAGCCTGCACCTACTGAGGCAGCTCTTCCAGTTAACCAGTGAGCATATAGTGAATATGGCGAACGCAATGGTGCCTGAAGTATTTAGCACAAGAAATAGCACCCTCTTATCACCTTCAGTCAACTGATACGGTCGCTGAGGTGAAGCACGTCTATTTGTCAAACGTTCACTACCGCGGCGGTTACATTTCAAAATGAGCTAAATGCAGAAATATTCCGTTTCTTTTGATTTCTCATGCACCTAAGAATCCCAAGTAATCAAAATTAATTCAGACACTCGAAATGCCGCACCGGATCTCCAACTTTGAAGTCCTGTGACATTAAACTTTGCAACTAGAATTAAACAAATGCATGCCAATGCTGGTTTCACTTTATTAAAGGAGCGTCCTGGTCCTATGGATCCTTGTTTTTGAAGAACTTATGTAAATCCCAGGTAAAACCACGGTGCAAGGAATGTCCTTTGCAGCACGCGGTCTTTTTGTGGTATCGCATGCCTCCATGCCTGAAGCCTTTTTTCGTTGGCTGGCGGCGTGAAAAGCACGTATTTCTCTTTGCAAGATTTGTAGCCACTGTTGCAAAAGGACACAAAGCACTTGCCCATTCTTCCGCAGCACAAAAACACTTGGCCACTATGACATTTCCAAAAACGAGCTCAAAAAGCAATGGCAGCAACAAGAAAAAGTGCGTGCACTGCACGGCTAACGTAGCACGTGGACTGTGAAGGCCAAACCCCATATGCGCGGAAATGCACTGCACAGCGACGAGCGACGCTATGAGCGATGAAACGGGCTGTTTGCGCGACATGTCGCATGGTCGATATCGCGCCATAACTCGGTTTTTCAGATTTGGAAACCATCGCTCACGTGCTGGAGGTGCTTTGCGGAATTTGCCAGCAGCCCGCCACAGTCCTCAGTCCGGTGTGCCATCTCTCGGCACGCGAAAAACGAGAACACAATCTGCCTCTCCCCAACAAGCGCTCTCTCTATGTCGTTCGCTCACCTAAAGTACTTCTTGCACCGTGGCTTAAACTTACTTGGATGTATTACTATGCCAGCTAACTATAACTTATTTTGTCAGAAACTGTTGGTTATGTTGCTTATTGTAAATTGTTTACTGTATGGAAGTTGCAATTGCAACAATACTTACCAATACATGTGACATTAAACGGTTTGCTACATTCACCACAAGAATTCTTGAGAGTGAGTGTCACAGTTCCAGTGTCCGTGGGCTGCAGGTCTTTTATCGTCAGTGTTGCCTAGAACAAGTGAAAGGGCATTCAGTTCAGTTCAGAGAGGCCAGAAATATCATGGTGGTGCAATGATTGGTGCTCAAAACAGTGTGAAATTATTAAACATTGCTTTGGGGTTCTAGTCAAGAGAGACATAAGGAAGGACACTAAACCAAAGCGGGGTAGTCTACGAGATTCATCTCAACTGTGGAAAGTCATATGTGGGCGAAGCAGGCAGATGTTTTAATAATCTACTGAGGGAGCATTCTAACAACTTAAACAAACTGTATGGCGCACATCTAAGTAAGCACTGCAATACCTGAGCATGTGATCCATACTGTTCATGTACTGGTATACTGGGCAGAAGCAGTAATAAAACAGCTCATGAACTTTCAGATGCACACCTTAGCAAAGAGAAAGGTTCACCGTATCAAGCTTAAATCACATTATATTATACTGAGATGCACTTGTTCGGTGCAAAGTCGTAAAAGAAGCAATAAGCCTCAATGTCAAAACATATGTCTTGGGTCTTGCAAGAACTGCATCACACCCATTCTTGTACTTCAACAAATCATGTAGTAGTTGGCACTTTTTGCTTGTGTTCTTCCTTACGTCTGTCTCGACCAGCACTCCAAATAACCATGTTCAGTGAACTGCAACAACTTGCCCAAGAAGTTTTTATTAAGAGCATAAAATTATGTCCTGCCTTTATTTTTTTAATTGACTTTTTTGACACCTTTCACACTTTATCATCCCTAAGACCTTAGCATTCATTATGAGCATACATGAAAAGCTGCATGTTTTAAGTTATGATGACAAAAAAAAAATTAAGCAACAGGTCCCCAATCACTGTTTCTCAATTAACATATATGCAAAAATTGGTTACATTGTAGATGCACAGTGTTTCACTAGATATGTATCTAGTGAAATCCAAAAAATAATGCGACCAACGTAACTTACTTAGACATTTGGATTTATATTTTGATAAAAGAGCACAAGATGTGCATGATATGCACATCTGTACTTTATTGAACACATGGGACTTGCTGAAAACAGGTTTAGAGTAAGTGCCACAATTTATGCTTGAGAACTACAGACACATCATAAGCAATGCTTGTAGTGCAACACATGTATTCTACTACTAGTATTGTTGTTGCTACGCCATATTTGAATAAAATTCGATGTTGTTTATCTTGCCACATTCTATCTTGCAATTTAGGCTGTATATTAAATATAATTTGCAGTGCCGACACACTCACTCAGAGTTTAATCTCTCAGAGAGCTTCAGCACGTGTTGATGGCACTGACATTTCAAATTAATAATAACTTGTTTTGCTAAATACTGTGAGCTATGACAGATGCCATAGTGTAAGGCAGTAGATACTGATACAGGACATTCTGTTTGGCAAGCATATGCCATGACATGTCATATTAGTAATGAAGTCTGAAGCTTCAAGTAAACCCAACAAAAACAACCCTAAGCTCTTATGCAGACAGGTCCAAGTGCTTTGAAGACGACAACAATAGCCCACACCTCTGTGGAGGAATATGCCATGACATGCAATTCTGCTGACTTTATTCACTCACTTCATCTCGGGGTGTTTCCGTCTGATCTTAGTGAGAGCGCTTCATTTGAGGGACATCCACTTAATGTCCCAGCAACTGTTCAACACTTTGGATACAAATACTACATCCACTGGACGTCACAGATATCACATATCCTACCAAGGAAGTCCCAGAGATATTGCATCTCGACCGCTTTCAGTGCACATATATAGTGTCGATTTACTTATTATAAAAAGCCAGCTTTGCTGCAAGGGTGAAGCAATGAATGTGATAGCAACAAAATGGAATGTTATACGAAGTAAGTCTAGCAGCTAACTCCTTTAGGATCTGATCTTGCATAACTCTACAAAACGCTGACATAAAGGAATACGACCACTCCAGGGAGCGAAGCAGTTTTTGTGCTGTCGCCTCAATCTGAAGCAAGCAGTGAGAGCACAGCACGTACAAGGATTGGAGTTGTCTACTGATATTTGTCGAGATAGTGCGCTCAAGTGCACCCTTTTCATCAGTCCGCAGTTGCTGTCCAAGCGATGCAGCCCCCCATCGGCACCCCTTCATCCTCCTTCGCTTGACGGAGACGGCCGGTGCACTTCATCTCTGCTTTAGCTGTGCCTGTCTGCAGCTTTCGCTTGCACATAGAACATATGACACGTGGGGCGATGCTATCGATGTGAACCTTATACAAAACATGGCTGCAACAGCAAAAATGCACCTGAGTATCCATATAACTGCTATCGCAGTAAAAGAAACAAGGACTACATAAGCAAAAAGAAATTTTTTACGGTTTGTTCATGCTCAACAAGGCAGGAGACTTAGGTTAAAGCCTATAACTTATTGAGATTTCAACAATATGTAGACACAAAGTAACTGCAATAGATACAATGGAGAGTTGAGCATCTATGTAAAGCGAAACTTTCGTGAAGCACTTAGTTAAATGCTACAAAATGTTTCGCCTTCTGTACAATGCATTTTATTGCATAGTGATAACGTGGATGCCTGGTGACTCAGCAAGATTCTGCATTCCCCCACTATGCGCCCCAAGTAATCCATGTGACTGTGTCTGGTGGAGTGGAGCTATATATACCCCAGAAAGTTGACGGGAGGATGACCGCTGCCATAGCTCAGTGGTAGAGCATCGGACGCGTTATTTGAAGGTCGCAGGTTCGGTCCCTGCCGGCGGCAAGTTATCTTTTCGTCCACTTTACTTTCTTAACATTTACATCATAATTACTACAAATAACATACCCTATACTTTCCTTGGCTTTCTTGTCTGTTAGTTCTAATTAATGTTGTATCACCTTATGTACTTCTCATCTGAGTAAAGTGGGCCAGTCCTGCAGATAATGCAATGTTGTACAATCTAGCCCATTTTACTTGGCTAGATGGTGACTGAGAAAATGTGCCATAACTCTGGCATAGAAAGTTTCACTTTAATTAAGGAATGATGAGCTTGAAGATGTACATCTTTTTGCAAAAATTAGCGCAGCTTGCACTAAGTCGCGCAAGGCTGGGTCACAGCAGAGCTGGTGGGCACCCAGCTGATCCTGGCTTGGTTAGGCTTTTACCCTCTCACCTCTCTCTTTTTACCTCCCCTTGTACACTTTACAATACATGGCTTTGGTTGCTCTCTTTTCTTTCTATATTTTTTTGTTTCTGTTTCTATCTCTTTCTCTCTCTGTCCATTTCTTTCTCAGTCTTTCTATATTTTTCCCTCTTTCTTCCCTTTTTTTCTCTCTATTTTTCTCTTTCTTTCTATGTCTTTCTCTCTTTCTTTTTCTCTCTCTGTACTCGTTCTCTCATCCATCAGAGTTATTGCATCCCACACCGGACAAATCGGCGCACGTATTCTGGAAGCGAAGCAGAAGAGGAAGAAGAGGACAAAGATGATGAAGAGGACGAACAGAGTGTGTGCCGGTTCATGATGATAATTTTCTATCTTTGACACACGGCAAACCTCAAGCATAACAGCTCTGCTGTAATAAGGATATTGAGGTACCCGTTGTCATTGTACTGTGTAAAGAACAGGAGTTGACAACAAGCACACTCGTAGAGGTAGTTCAATTGGGCCTACATATAATCTGATTCATTGCGTGAGTGCTGTCCTGTGGGTGAAAGGAGGGTTCACAATAGAAGAAGCTGCTCTTAAAAAAAAAAGAAAGCTAAGCAAAGCAGCAAGCAGATGCAGTCATACCTCTTGAGGTGAAATTTCTTGGATAATCTTGTTCTTGACTGGCTCTAGTGGTTGTCCATTCAGTTTCCATGTTGCTGTTGGTTGGGGAATGCCAGTGTAGGGTATGGGAAGTTTCAATGTTGTTCCTTTTCTGCTTGAGAAGGTTTGCTTGTCCGTGGTAATCTTTGGAGGTGCTGCACATGAAGCACACACAACATCTTGATGTAAGCTACTTTAGTTTAAGAATTACGATAGTACAATACAACATATCAGGTGTGTAAAAAAATTTTGCACTTGATTACGTTTCTTAGGCGACCACATTTTGTGTCCTATATTAACAGCTCCGGTAAATTATGAGAGATGATGGACAGATAAAGATGGTGTAAAAATCGCTGACATAAATCAGTTTCTTTAGGCTTTCCATGGCTTCAGTGACTGTACACTTGTTTTTAGTAAATACCAGTGGTGGTCTGTTTGCCATAGATGTTTTATTGTTAAATAAATGTGTTACAAAGGAACAGCTTATTGCTATGACAGGTGTGAAGACATCTTGTATATTTTGCAATTGTATCTTGATTTTCAATGTTTAACATGCCAAATTTCTGCCTGTGGCCCTGCAATGTTTTTGGTTACAACTAAAGCACATCATGCACTGATTTTTGGCTTCATGTCATAAAAATGTATTTAAAATATGATAAATTAACAAAAATGTAGTAGTGCTTACTGTACCCACTGTGCTTCTTTAAGTGATAACATGTATGGCACTTACAATTTGTAACAGTGTAACAGTAACTCACACAGGTATACAGGTATATTCCACCTAACTTGAACCAAATGGTACGTGGCTCAGTTCAGGCGATTGCAAGCGACATCATATTGTTTGCACTCCTCTTGAGTTGCTCAAAATACTTGTAGTGGATTTTACTTAGCTAATTAAGAATGAAAATACAACCCCTGAAGTATTGCTTTAGGGTATAAGTTATATTTAGAAAAGTTTAGCCTGCTCAGAAACATGCAATGAAGTTGTGTCCAAAGCAGTTCTGCTCAAAGGGTCAAGTATTGACAATGTTAGGCAAGGTTTAGGATTGTGCTCAAGTTCTGACATGGTCTTCTGACAGTGTGTAGGGATGACCTTTTGACACAATGTAGAACATGAGGCAACTGCTGCTGCACAGCAGAGACAGTGCCATGGGTCTCGCAATGCTGGTATGATGGGGAGTGGTGCCGGTGGCATTACAGATGATGCCACTGGCAGCACTGGCTTGATGGTGTACGAGATGAAGGAAAACTGCCAACGTTTGTCAGCACCTTTTGAAAGGATTCCATAGCTTCACCTTACTGTCCATTCTGCAAGGTCAACATTTGCACTCAACTTGTCCACAGGAACACTAGTGTATGTGCTTGCAATGCTCATGCCATCAGCGGAAGAATGTAGGCTGCACTGTTTTTGCAGCCAAATGACCTGCACATCCCTCAAATTTTTGCAGGTGGCCATCATGTGCGAGTGGTATCTGCACAGTTAATAGCAGGGCAGCGTGACAGTTGTGGGGATGGCTATGGTGCGAGCATGTGACATTCAACTGTCCTATAGCTGCTATCGTAGTAAAAGCTTTCTCTTGCATGGTGCTTTTCCCAAGCTCTGAAAGAAGCTTTGTGAAATATAAGATAATTGCTTCTTTGTGCATTTGAAATGCAGAGCCCTGAAACACATTTTCAATAAATGATACCTGTATGTTGGCTGGAAAAAAAAAAAGGAAAGAAAGAAAGAAAGAAAGAAAGGAAGGAAGAAAGAAAAAGCAAACCAGTGTGCTCCAATTGGCTTTGAGTGTCGGCCTGTCACTTCTCGTATGTGACTGTAGCAGATTTTCATCTCTTAATGAAGACGTCGAATTAGCTGCTCAGCATATGATGGACACCGGGCCGGTCACTTCGGTAAGTCAGCTGAGCTGTGCGGGCCTCAAAGTATGGAAATATAATTTGGATTGCTGCAATCTGATGTGCAAGCATGTATATACAATTAATTTTTCATATTTTAGTGCACATTACAAAAAAAAATGCACTACAAAAGAAATTTTGAATAACTCAAAACAACTGCAAACAACATGCTGTTGGCAACGTTTACCAGGTTCTGTTCTGTCCACTTTTAAAGGTTCTGTTCAAGTTGTGTTAAGTACCCAAATGCACATGCATATTTCTGCAAAGCTGATTTCTCATGGTGTCTGCATGAAACTACTTATCATCATACATTCGGGGAAAGGTTTAGCATACTAGAGAACAAATCCATGTTTTACTGACCATGAACAAGAACAGACGATGAACACTTCTTGTCCTTTAGGACACAAGAGTAGACGCCTTGATCATCCATTGAGCTTTCACGTATTATTAACTTCCTACTTTTCCCTTCCGTTGTAACAACGACCTGCAATAAAATATTCAGTTTAGGCAAAATATCTGTGCGCACCATTTGCTTTGCTTTGCAAATGGGCAAAAGTCTAAAAAGAATTCCAAGCTTGAACAGTGGCCCTTAGGAAGCCGGCATTAAACCTATTGGATATGTTCATCTGCATAAATTTACAAAAACTGTCCACAAGCACAACCTCCTGGTGGACCAATTACAAGTGTGAGGTGAACCAATAATAAAAACTTGTGCTATCCTCGGCTAGAATTTGTCTAGAACACGTGTAAACTGCTGTGAACAAAATGGCACCTGAACAGAGGCATCAGTACGGGGGGGGTCAAAGGGTGCATTTGCACCCCACTCCCTCCCCCTGCTCATGCCTGTGCTGTGTTGTGATGTAAGAAAATAGCAGTTTAGTTGATTTGTGAACATGCTTGATTCAATGTATGAATCATCTGTTGCATGGTATAAAAATATGTCAGTGTCCATGCATCTGCTTTTCAAGACAATTTGACATGCTCTCTTTTTAACAATTTTCTCTGTTGGTATGCGGAGACATGGTCATATCTAGGTATTGTAGAAAATTGATGAAATGGAACACTGGTGTTGAAGAAGATGCACTGAGTTTTGTGTCAATCAGTGCCAACAGTTGCCAGCCACTGCTAAAGCCATTGCCAGCATTTGCTAGTAATCATCAGTGCCAGCAATTGTTTAATGCTGAAATTTAGGAGTAGGGTAATTTCTGGACATTGGATTAAAGAAAAGTGGACGTGCTGCTGCAAGGATGTAGTGATAATTATACTGGATCCATGAATTGGCTTATGTGATCAATGTTTCACAAACTGTAGACAATTGCAGAAATTTTGAATATTAGGTTGATGATCTATGGTGTTTAATGGCCCAGTGGCCAGTTATAACAGTTGGTCACAGTATATGAGATAACGCTTATGCTATTTGACAGTTTTGGTAATGGCATGCTGTTTTTTTTTGTTGGTTCAACTGTACCTTTTCAGATGGTTGGATTAAGTCACCGTCCTTCATCCATCGGACTTCAAGTGTCTCTCGTGACACTTCAACAAGTAGTGTAACAGTGTCACTTTCACGGACAATCACATCATGCAGTCGTAGTGTGAATTCCGCATCAGCATCTGGAAAGAACAAATAATCAAGTTAATCAGGTGACATAAATACACAGAAGACACCATGCCCAATGTTGTAAAATATAGTTATCCTTCAGTGTAATTTATTGCATTGAGGCAGAAGTACAGGAGAAGATGGAGGCTTGAAGAGATGAACAATCCTTGAACAGGGGGTGTTGCTGGAGCCAACAAGTTATCTTGTCTTCTTCAAGGCAGCAACTTGTCACTCAAGTTAGCTTTAACAAACTGTAGCAACTCTGCTGCCTTGAAGAAGACAAGACCACTTGTCGAGATGTTGGCTGCAGCGACATTCCGTTGAAGGATTTTTCAACTCTTCTTGCATCGAGGTATGTTTTCGAAAAATGTAAATGTATGGCATGCTGAAATTTACAGCACATGAAAGGCATAATGTGTTTATTTTTGTGAAGTATAGTTACCTTTTAGTGTGAATTTTCACAATGAGGTATGTTTTGGAAAAACGTAAATGTGTAGCATGGTTAAATTTAGAGTATAATCGAAAGACATAAATTATGCATTTAGCAGATATAAATAACAGACCTTTCTACAGACGAACTCCAAACCTGCAACCATGATTACAGATGGAAAAAAATCCGAGAAGGCAACACAATGCAGTGATTCAGCTGACTGTACTAATCTGTATCTAGGGCTAGTTTGCTTGTTTAGACAAGATGGCCTACACCTGAACAATAACAGTTTCTACAATAGGTAAACTAGCCAGTGAATTAACATTCTATGTACACTGGTGTGTCATGTGTTTATGTGCGTTTAGTCAAGGCATTCTGTAGTTTACATCTGATGATGAAGAAGTACATGGAAGAGTAGATGAATACTGACCTAGCTTAGCCCAAGAACCAATATTAGGTCAAGTAGGTAGTTCAAGTGAATCAATGCAGGAGACAGTTGAGCAGCTTTTGCGCAAGTTTACAAATTTGCTCATGAATGTTTGCTTTTGATAGATGTCTTCAAAGCTATCACATCCTTGCCTTTTATACACTGTTTGTTACAGCTAACTTGAGTGATTCATTATTGCATCTTTCTTCTTTTACTTCATTTCTTCACATCCTTATGCAGCAGTAGTCTTTTTCAACCAAGTGAAGCTACTTACTTCTTACTTACTCTCACTTTCTTTCATGAAATGATGATGTTTCACTGTTACAGCAAGGGCAGCTTGCTCACCTTCAACATGAAGTATTGTGGAGGTCTTGACATTTCCTGCCACGCATGTGTATTCAGCAGTGTCATCTTTGTCAACACATGGTACCACAAGTCGCCTAACCTTCTCCTCTTTAATAAACTTGAAGCTGTAGAAAGATGCAAAAAAATAAACTTAGTTGTTAAAGATAGAATAAACAGTTCAACTCAGTGGAGAACAATGGAGTACAAGCATGAAGGGTGAAAGAAAAACAGATTGCTTTAAAGGGGTCATGAACCACTTTTCCAAGTAATCATTAAATAACCCCAGTAAAGGAGTTTATTACCTCACGAATCGATTGCCACAAACATTTCTGAAATCAGGAACGAGGGGAATTACAGGGATTTGTTGCGCGCTTTAAGCACTTTCTCTCTCCTGTCATCCGAATGAGTGCGCTGGAAGCTACACAGGGAGGTATGGCACGAGGAAAAGAAGTTACGTCAGCATGCGTCATGACCTTGAGCGCGCGTGAAAAAATGCGATCCCTCTCTCCCGTTGTGATTCCTGTGCACAAGTGTGGCTCACTGTGTAACGTTAGCAAACCATGTAGCACGGTGCTGGCATGTGGCGGCACCCTGTGGTAAGAAGCATATGTGATCTAAATGCCACTCTTGATTTATGTCGGCTATTGGCCAATAGCATGCTATGTTCGATGTCAAACAGCAGGCACCGGAAGCTTTGAAGAGAGTGAGCACATGCCCTCTGTATGAAAAGAGGGCACCTGAGAAAATGGCAACTTCGTCTTCCGCTTCTAAACTCTTCTTTCCATGCACGACTGCAAGATTTGGCTGAGCTGTTCATAGCAGTGTCTGCTATTCACAAGATGTGCTTTCTCACCAAGCCCGAGGGGTGGTTTATAACCCCTTTGACTAAGTGCTATAATCAAGGAATATTTGACACAGTCTACAAAAAGCAATGACAAGAAGGGCACTGGCTAATGTGAAAGAAAAGAATAGAAAGACAAGTTTGCTTCCAAACCAGATGAAAACCTATTAGATCCCCAGCTTCTATAAAGCTGTGCTGCTGAAAAGATCTGCTGTGTGCTGAGCATAAAATTTTTGTGCAGTCATACAGCATATCCTTTTTTGAGCCATGCTTAAACGTACGGCCTCGTATAAAGTGCTCTACTGTGTCTAGTTGTTTTCATATGGCTTTTACCAAGATTTGCATGCGACTGCAATGATGTACTATTAACTTAATTAGTGAGACAATAAGAGCCTTGCTTAAAGCTCT
Source organism: Rhipicephalus sanguineus (assembly GCF_013339695.2). NCBI lineage: Eukaryota > Metazoa > Arthropoda > Arachnida > Ixodida > Ixodidae > Rhipicephalus > Rhipicephalus sanguineus. The sequence goes on along the minus strand of NC_051176.1, from coordinate 277,712,900 downwards.
GAAGAAAAATTCTGAAATTAATTTCTGCAATCTAACCTAACATTTTTACAGCATGCACAGATGCAGTTTTAAGAAAGAAAACATATACTTCTGGGTCTTTCTTGATGCCTTATGACCAATGAATGAAAAAGGAAATGTAGATGCTTTAGGAAATGCCACTCTGGATTCCTAATTTCTATTTAATAACTATAATATGCAACTGGGAACACAGTGTACAAGCTCTTTAAAATTCGCCATATCGCTTTCACATCGCATTAACACCGTAACAATTATCCCCTGTAGAAACAGCTAATCTTTGCTGATTTTGATTAATGATTCCCACAGAAAAAAAAGACATCAAGTACCGTTGGTCCATTGGAATGGGCTTTCCATTCTTCATCCAGACAACGTCAACATCTGCTTGTGACAAAGCCACCTCAAAAACAGCATCCGTGTCTTGAGGCACAGTTGTTTTTTCTGGTAGCCTGGCGGTAAACTCAACAGATGGGGCTGAAAGAAAAATTATTGGCATATTATGAATATGCCATTACCAAAATTTATTGTTACGTTACAGACTAATGCCATATACTCACGTTCAACAGTGAGACGAGCACTGCATGACTGATCACCAACTTTACAAGTGTAGCGACCAGCGTCTTGTAGAACAGAATTTTTAATTACCAAAACTTGCCGCTTCCCGTCAATTTTTAGTCTCACACGATCACTGAACTGCAGCTCTTTCCCTAGAAATATTATGAGGTGGTTAGGACACACGTTCTCACACTTTTAAAGTAGCACTTACCATCCTTGAACCAACGAACCAATGCATCACCTTTGGTCAGTTCAATGAAAAATTGAGCTGTGTCATCCTTTGCAACAGTTTGGTCCGTCAAAAAGGTGGTTATCTCAGGAGGCAGTTCTGAAATGTCAGGCATTCAACAGTCAGGCAGGGCCAATCTGAGTGTTATGTGCTCACACATTTGATTCAAGGCGGGAGAAAGAGACACAGTTACTAAAGAAAATTGGCTATCGCCAGCCTGTGTGCCATGCTTACTGATGTATTGGCCACTTATGAGGACTGTGTTTTGGAAATAGTCAAATTCAGCTCATATATAGAAATGAAGTGCAAAAACACAGCCATGGAGCCCTGTCTTTGCGCTGCCAATATTTAATGTAAAGCTGACCTGAAGGTCGCGGGTTCGATCCCGGCCGTAGTGGTCACATTTCGGTGGAGGCGAAATGGTAGAGGCCCCTGTACTGTGCGATGTCAGTGCACATTAAAGAACACTAGATGGCCGAAACTTCCGGAGCCCTCCCCTACGGTGTGCCTCATAATCATATCGTGGTTTTGACACGTAAAACTCCAGATATTATTGTTATTTAATGTAAAGCAAACATTAATTTCTTTGAAGACATTTCACACTTGTACGTAATGTACTAAAGAAAGCATGAATAAAATGAGGGAAGAAGGTTGTGAAGTACACATGAAGATAAATTGTGCCTAGTTGTTAATCTGAAGTTGGTACTCACCAATGACAACCAAGTCTGCTGATGTCTCCTCGTCTCCCAGTACGCATGTGTATTCACCTTCATCTCTGATACTGGCATTCTTGATCACAAGCTTCTGGTAGGGCCCTTCCGATATTGCTTGATATTTGTCCTGTGGCTCATCAAGTTTGATTGGCTCTCCATCTTTGCACCAAGTGACGTGATCAACTGGCCGGTTTGTCTTTGTCACAAACATGGCCACATGGTTTTCTTTTACTTCTACATCTTGAAGCTTCTCCACAAATGTGAGGTTTGGTTCTGGAGAGCAAACATATGAGAGCATTTTACTGTTGAGCATTTTACTAGTTGAAGGACCTTTGGTTAGAGTCCATGAATTAAAGTATACACAATACCATATTTACAGAGTATTTCAATTCACCAATGTTAGCAAAAGTGCACACTTAGAGAGTATTGCAATACACCAATGTTAACAAAAGTGCATATTTTTGCATCTTAATATTTTTTTGGCCAAGAATCTTTGTATACTCATATGATATATGGGTGTCTTATAATGCTCGCGAAAATAGATAGTCTATTTGCTGAATAAAATAATACAGAAATATTTAGTCACTGACAATAATAGCACTGCACTGCACTGCACTATTGTTCACAGTATGAGATTCCAGCTTCGGGAAAAAATGCACATCTTATTCATGACACCGATGAATAAATTTCTTTGTAACACAAAGAGTTCAGGAGTTTCTCCCCTTGGCACATTTTGCTGCAGCTTACATGTGGGTTTAATAAATTAAGCGTCTCTAAGTGGTTGGGCACTGTCAGGGCAAAGGTAACAAAGGTATTTTAACTCACTGCAGCACCTCGTGATGGTATTTCAAATAATTGATTTTTACTAGCATTTTGAATAACTTGACAAATAGTATCACTCAGTAGCTGATTTGCACAAATGGAATACAATGTAAGTCGTTAATAGCTACTGCGCTGTTTCTTTTTTAGTCGGCCACTTGACCACTTTGTTGGACTTCCCTCGCTGCAGTTTTTTAGATGCAACACAATATTTAATTTTTTTTTTGCCAGCCGTCTCATTGTCCAGAGTTTATAGGTTTTTTTTTTTACCTTGTACGGTCACCTTTGCAGTGTGTGTGACCTTGCCTGCAGGGTTGGATGCAGTGCACGTGTACTTTGCAGTATCAGTGACATCAGACTTGGGTATCTCAAGCGTTGATGTCGACTCATCCTCTTGAATTATAATTTTTGTGCTATCTTTACGTATTGGTTTATCATCTCTGGAACGAAGACATCATTAAAAATGACCATTAGAAACGATAATTAGCAAAGTAAAGCCAAGCAGGTAAGGAAGAAATGTAAACAGAAAGAAGTCATACCTGTACCACGTCACAGTGGGGCTTGGTTTTCCAGTGTACTTCACAATTAATTTTACGGTTTCTTCTTCTGTAACCACCTGAAATAATTTTAAAAGAAATCTTTTTAAAATTTACATACTTTCACTTTCTAGTTTTGCTTTACTTTCATACACATACACCTAAACCATTTATGTGCATGATACCATACTTACAGTGTCACTGAAAGTCTGAGTAAATTTTGGCGGTTCTTGCTCTTCCTTAGGCTTTTCTGCAAGTGCCAACAAAGCATCGTTGTTCAGAGTCTGCTATATGTACTTCGTCACTCAGTTTGATATTAGGAAATGTTAAGGCAGATGACCACATAGAACAAAAGAGGTCAAAAGACTTAATCCACTCGAACGGAAACTTACCTATCACTTCGACTTCAATGTGATTCGTTACAGTCCCTTCACAGTTTTCAGCTGTGACTTCGTATGTACCTGCATCACCTGGTTTCACATCTTTTAAGACAAATGTGACATTTATGAAATTATGATCTTCTTTCGTTTTCGTGACTGAGAATCGCTTATCGTCCTTCTCTTTGAGGGGTTTATCATTCACCTTGAGAGTTACCTGGAGTAAGGAAAAAAGAAAGATAGCTTGTGTTAATTTGTAAATTAAATCCCTGTGGTCCAGTGTAAAAACATCTGATTGAACTGCAGTGTAGTACTTGAGGCAGAAACATTTTATGCTATTCTTCTCATGCAGTTGCTTGAACAAAGGGATTGCATGCTTTGTTGGCTAGCTAAAATCAGGCAGTTCACACTCTTTTTTGCTCATACAGTATGCGTTATAGAACAACATTATGAATAGAGATCATTTTTTAGGACACAATTGTTAAACTTCCTAAACTACTCTGCACACACTTAGTTCATGTTATGCAAGTTATGAACACTAGATATATGTAAGGACATTTGACATCCTTGAGTAATTGCCACCCCCAGCTCTTTAATAATAATAATATCTGGGGTTTAACATCCCAAAACCACGATATGATTATGAGAGAAGCCGTAGTGGAGGGCTCCGGAAATTTCGACCACCTGGGGTTCTTTAACGTGCACCTAAATCTAAGTACACGGGCCTCAAACATTTTCGCCTCCATCGAAAATGCAGCCGCCGTGGCCGGGATTCGATCCCGCGACCTTCAGGTCAGCAGTCGAGCGCCATAACCACTAGACCACCGTGGCGGGGCACCCCCAGCTCTTCGATTTCATAAATATTTGCCTTCTTCCGAGTGTCATATTCCTCATTAAGGTTTAACTAGAAGTGTACTGGTAGCTTCTGAATCGTTTGAAAGTAACATATTACAGTTGGATACCTATGCAAAAGAGATGCTTTAGGATGACATTTATTGTAAGTAGTGTTTTCAGTATTTTGGTGCACTACTTAGGAAATGTGCTTTTTTTTTCTCTCCAATCAAGAGGCCAGCATCACACTAAGATTTATGTTTAATGAGCTCATTGCAATTCATATATGTATTATACGTATACCTTGTAGCATTTTCTGGAAGCAGAGATGCTGAAAAATTTTCTTCTCGTAATTCCAAAGACAAAAGCAATGTGACATTGAAATTGTTAAAATATAGTGACGTATTTTTTTCTTGGCTTGTTTACCTCATATACACCTCTGCCAAAGCAATTTCTCTCCTGTTGGTGTGTCTAGAAGCACGGCTCCAGGATCTAGCATGAACTTCTGCACTTAATCTGCTAATGTTAGCTGGCATAGTTATCTTAAATTGTGTGCCTGCTAATCAAAACCACAAAATAAATTTACTTTCTTTTAAAAATTTTCTTAAATTCTCAAGTAGTGTCACATCTGTGAAATTGTATTATGGTTGTGTATTAATGACAGTTTGCAGTTATACAAATTTTTTGTTGCGTTCTTTCTTCCCCACTGTGATATGACATATTGGTGCAAATCAGATGCTCATTTTTTTTTTTGTTTATATCGCTGAAAACATACTTTATGGGTTGGATCAAGATAAGAAGCTCTGTCAAAATTTATAAGAATGCCAATAAGCTTTACGAACGAAAACAATCCTAACACTTCTTAAAAAATATGGTTCTGGACTGCGGACTTGAAAGAGACCCAGTGGTTGTGCTTGTATTTCACTGCACAGCTCCTCCTTTTGTCATAATCATCACTATTCATACTTTGCTTTGTTCCCCTTCGCACTGCGCAAACTAGCTTTTTACATGAATGTTGCTCAAGCCAAGTTCCTCTCTGATTTCTTGTCAAACTCTTTCTTACCCTCCCTATGACAATTTTCATTTATGAATAATCTTCAGACATTAGAAAATATTCTGTTTATCATAATAATACAGGATATGCTCTGTTCTTGCTCTGGAATATCTGGCACTGCTAATAAAATTAGCAGGGCCAGATACACATCTAGACCTAAACTCAACAAAATTTATCATCTTTCGAAGTTTTGGGTTGAAAAGCACCACTTCACTATTTAGAAGTTATTGATTGGTCTTGAAATTATTTGTGCGATATTATTTGTGCCATGTTGACTTCTTTGTAGTGTACTTCCTCATTTTGCGGTTATATGTATGACAATCATCCTTTAAAAATGGAGGTTGCTTGAATGACAAACTTATTAGGTTAAATACGACAGACTGTGAAGCAATGCAGACTACTTGTGGTTCAAATGACAGAATAATGGATACTAGAGCTAAGAAGTTTGAGCTGTTTACATTATGTGCAAAAATTGGTTGTGTAAAAACTTGAGAAATGAGAACTTTGTATGTACCAGGCTTATTTGGAAGCAGCTTTCTATTCATTAATAGGTAAGCTAAGGTTAATACAAAATATATAAAACTGAAGATGTGAGTTAAAGTGTTTTGATGAAAACAGACTTTGGCAGGGCAGCAGCTGACTTGCAGGATTTTATAAACAGTCAATCTGTCATCTGGGGTAATACACTACTGACAATTAAAAGCAGAAAATGCAAATACCTGCTTCAGTTCAGTTCTTATGCTTGCATATCCCACATGCAATTTTTTAATATTGTACTGATGCACCTTGCCCAGTTCCCAGCAGTTCTTTTTTTTTTTATTCCTTGTTAAAACACGCGCGCGCGTGCGCGCGCGCACACACACACACACACACACACACACACACACACACAAAAAAAAAAACAAAACATCTGAAGTAACAAAGTCTAATAAAAAAGTATCTTGTATTGCATTGAAATGGGCAGACAGCAGGTGCATACCTCTGGCTCGGGAGTTCCAGTGACCTTTATGACAAGAGTTAGCGTGCTCCCTTCATCAATCCTCAAGTGAGGCCGTAAAGGTGCTGAAAAAATTGGAGGAATTCCTTCTACCAGTATATCCAGCAATGATGATGACCTCGATACTGTGCGTCTGGAAATTGTCTGCTCACTGATGAATTCTGAAAAAACCAAGAAACCAAAGAAACTTCAAACTAAGACAACAATTTCCCATCTTCCTCTTTAAGTACACAGTGTCTCTAGCCATCATGTTTTTCTTCTCCCTGTATGAGTGAAATGGCAAGAAGGTACAAGTTCATCTCGATGAAACTTTTTATTTCGCACAAGGCTGAGGTCTTGATCTAGATTTGTTCTGAATGAGGTGCATTAAGAGGTACTCAGTGGTTGATGCAATTACAATTTCTATACAGTTTGCATCGCAGCCAACTCCTTTGGTACATGCTTGAAATTTCTTTAAAGGCCACATTTTATCTCATTTCAGTTGTTAGTCGGCATTTGTGGTGTCTTGACTTCTCTCTCTCATGTCCGTGTTTGCATGCCCAGTCTTTTAAACATGAATACCTACCAACTGCGCTCAGCTCTCGTTATTCTAAGCCACATTTCATGTACACATATTGTGAGGGCACCACTGTGATATCTATATCAGTGGCATCAGTGATATCTATATTGATTACTGGTTTGTTAAAATTCAAATCTGAAAGTTTCTAGTCACATGCATAAGTAAGTGTTCATTTTTTACTAAGCTGAAAACAATAACCTTAACCTTTTCAGGTGCGACTTATGAAGAACTGTCTGCAAATGTGTCAAATTTACACAACATTATTCCAAGGCGCTCATTGTTTTATTGCAACAAAAATAATGTCATAATAATGTGATTTATGTGTTTTTCAGTAATTATTCTTAATTAAATTGTAATTGAATATATATTTATCCTGAAGTCATTAATGTTCTGTTTTTGCATAAATAGAATCAAATTTCTGGCTAGAAATATAGTGCAATTTCATTTTAGGTTGTATTCATTTTGAGCAAACAAAAATTATACTTTGATGCAGCTCGTGGAAAGTGGCACATCAAACGAATCGTCAAATATGGTAGTGCCTTCAGCAAAGTGATCATATGCAGCAATACACAGCAAAATAAAGTTAAATGAAGGCACAATAATTACACAGGAGGTTTAACTAATCCAAACCTCGATGTATCTTGCTCTTTTGTAGCCACTAGTAGACACAACTAGCAAAAACAAGTTGTGAACACAAATGTGTACAGGGTGCCTTAATGGTTAATTCAACAAAAAACAAACTTGAGAACTACTCTGCATGGGATCTGTAATGACACCTTTTGTCAAATATGCTGCACTTATGCTGTGTGTGTAAAAGTGAAGAATGAAAGAAAGAAAAGAAACAAGAGTGGCCAAATAATGAACACACCAGATGGCAGCATACTTCTTATAGAATTGTACTTAAGAGTAGCAGCCGCATCAAGGCAGCTAGCAAGGATAGTAGTGCCTACAACACCGTTTGCCTACCATGTGTTAGCATGAGAGCCAGCCAACCAGGTTTAGTGATTGCATTATATCGTGAAATACTGAGAGTAATACACTTATGCTATAAATTCTAACCCTTGCTTACAATTAAAATTGCAGAAGGAAATATAATCTCACCATGAGTGAGTACTATAATGAAAAACATACACACACAAAGAAAAGGGAACAATGGAGAAGGAAAACATATACTAATCTACCCATTCCTTTGAGCTCTTGATACCATGTTTACTCATTCACCTGCGTATGAGGCATGTGCTGCAGTTGCAGCATTTAATGACATAGTGTAATGCTGTAATGCTTAACTTGCAAGAGCATTGAAAACTATCTTGCTAAGAGGGCTTCAATTTTCTTACCTTGAACTGTCAAGTCAGCTGAGCATGATGCAAAACCCGCTGGGTTCTTGGCAACCACAGTGTATGTTCCTGCATCTTCTGGGAAGACTTCATTAATGACAAGGGTGCTCACATTTTCTTCATCATAATAAATCTGAAACACAAAGAGTGGTCAGTTTTTGCTGTGATAGCTTGAAAAAATAAATTTTGATTTTAAGTTGTCATATCTTGCAGTGTGAAACAAAGTGAGAATCATACGCTCCCAGTTAAGTCTGCAAAAGCATTGCTTTTTTTAGAGCCGTGCGAATAGCAAAATTTTGGGTGCAAAGTGAATTCGAATATTGGAGTGTGAGTGCGAATCGAATCGAATATTTTTCTAATATTTCTCGAATATTTCTAGAATATTTTTCGAATACTTCGAAGTGTAATTGCAGAAAAAAAAGTTAGAGAGGATTCCTAAGCATATATTCTTATGAGATAGCAACATGAAAGTGTTACTTTTCACTAGGTTGATGAAGCGCTGGCGGGGTGGTGTTTCATAGTTGTCTTATCAAGAATGAGGCAACGTAGAGGCCGAATTCTACTTATGTACATGATTTGGTGCAACCAAAGTGTTGCTGACAACACTTCACACGTGATAGGCACAGATGCCATTTCCTCAGCCTCTCCTCCTCTTTCAACTTCTGTGGAAGCCCAACTGATGTGGCGGACAAGGGTGTGCTCCCTTCAAGTCTGGAGTTCCAAATCTACCTCGTAGACGACATATAAGAACGTCTGAAATTTTGGATGCTAAAAAGCTTCGGCTTCCGATTTTTCGGACTTCCTGCCCGAATTTCAGGTCCAAAACAGCATTAATTGAGCCCCCACCTCTGCCACATCTTTCATCTCAAAGTTGGAACCAGCGTTTTCACGAGTTAATACATTGACGACCGTAGCGGAGCTTGAAAGGTAGCTTTGCCGCAATACCGGGGTGTAATGAGGTGAAGCATATTAAAAAATCTAGGGACCACTTACAATCGGACGTTGACTGTCTGTTGGCCAAGTTCGACCGTAACGGAGCTTGAAAGGCAGCTTTGCCGCAATACGAGTGTGTAATGAGGTGAAGCATATTGAAAATCTGAAGGGGTCACTTTTAATCGGACGTTGACTGTCTCTTGGCTAAGTTCGACCGCAGCGGAGCTTGAAAGGCAGCTTTGCCGCAATACGAGAGTGTAATCAGGTGAAGCATATTGAAAATCTAGGGACCATTTCTAATCGGACGTTGACTGTCTCTTGGCTAAGTTCAACCGTAAAGGGGCTTGAAAGGCAGCTTTGCCGCAATACGAGAGTGTAATGAGGTGAAGCATATTAAAAATCTGAAGGGGTCACTTTTAATTGGACGTTGACTGTATTTGTTTTTGGGAAGTTCGAATAGTAAAATTCCAGTGCGGCGAATCGAATAGCAAACACTATTCGAAAAATATTCGAAATTTCGAATATTCGCACACCCCTACTCTTTTTTTTTTGTTCTTTGATTGCTCAGAAAATTAAAAGGAAATAAAAACCGTAAGAAATCAAAGAATAACAAACAGAAGAATGCAGTTTAGTAATATATTTACTTTATACTAGTCAAATAGAATTTTTACATTGTGACAATAATTACAGTCCTAGGGCCAGATTAATTACACTATTCTTATTGGATAAACATAGAAGTAGTACATACATCAGTTTATAAAATATTTCACACATGAACACAGTACACTTTGATAGTATTCGAGAGGTAATATGCCTTGTTATGCAAGATGCTGTGTAAGAAATTTGAAAAATTTCTGGTGGTTTCTATGTGTGACAATGGGTTCTCGAAGGGGGTTCCATAAGGCAGGCATCATTAATGATGGGTGACTGATACAGGATGACCCCCTAATGTGAATGTGCGATGTGAATGTGAATTAACGATTAGCAGCAAAGAAGTGTCACTCCTAAAGGAAAGAAGGTAGCAAGTAGATACAGTGTGATAGTGCCTCGTATTGCACCTAGTACGGTGCGCATGTACAGTGGGTGACGTGTTCCGGGTATATATGTTTGACCTTGCTTAATAAAGCGTTCAGTTGATAGTTAGCGCTGGTGTTCCCTCACTTTTGTCCCTGTCTTAGCTGGCACTCGAAGTTTCTTAAGATGTATATGTACCAACTAGCTCGTCTTTCGGCCTTACTTCAGTTTACTAGATTGATTCGATTAGGCCTGCGCTTTGGGGAACGGTAACTCCACAACTTCGGGTTAGATAGAAGGATCAAAAGCAAGTCTGACGTCAGGAATTTAATTTTTGCTTCATTTAGCATCTTGAGATACTGCTTTATGCACACACAGTAGTTATGTTCCGAGGCTACAGGTCTGTTATCCACTTTGGCCTTTCTAAAAAGGCATTTCTCTTATGGCTTAGGAGTGATTTGCGTTCATTTATTATCATTCTTGTTAAACCATTGGTTATTTTATTAAGATTTCACAAGCTGCGTAAGGCTATATTTGTTTTTGAAATTCAGCAGCATGTATTTAAAGCATTCCCTATTAGCACTGACAGAGCAAGATAAGCCAGAACTTTTAAACCTTGCAAAAGTGCTCTAGTTTTCTGTTAATAGCTTCATAGATTCTCGTTTCATAATCTGTTATCACTGTTTTAGTTGTAGGTTTTTTTTTTATATGGAAGTGATGTACAGATCGATGTGAAAGCGGTTATGGTCCCTTATGCCTGGCAGCAAAGTTACACTCGTTAGCCCATCAATTAAATATTAATGCAACATCATTCCATTCAATTTATTCTATGAGAGATGCTGGTTTTATGAGAGTCGCTACCAATTTATTAAATAGTTGGCTATATTTGAGTCCAATAATGAAAGGTATGGTATGCACCACTCACCTCAAATTCTGTTGTTGACTTTATGATTTGTGTCTGCTTGAACCAAGTGACGTATGGCCGTGGGTTACCCTGTACCTTGCACTGAAACGTTGCCGGCTGTCCCTTTTCAACTTCTGTTGGCTTGGGCTTTTCAAGGAATTTCGGTGCTGTCATTTTTTCTCCCGGAAGTAGTTCTTCGAGGAAAGGACCAAACCAGTTTTATTACAACAGCTGTCTAATGTATAATTTTACTGTTTGGTAAATGATAAATATGTGTGATGTTTAAGCACTGCATTGAGCAACTATGTATTATGTCCAAGCTGTAAAACAGTAGGCAATCTGGAATATCAATGCTAATTTAAGCTATTGTTTTGTAAGAAGGAATGTCCTTGTTTTTTAGGTGCACAGTAAGCTGCACTCACATTGTGAATTCTTTAAATAACACACTTTATCATTTTTCCACCCGGTATGTTCAATGTATTGATTTTTAAAACAATGAAACTGTAAGACAAGTTCAGTAGAAGTTGCAGTGCACAGGTTGATGTAAGTTGCTCTCTTGACTAAAATGTACTAAGCTGCAGGCTTAAAGTCATAAACTTCGGCAGTTACCCTGAGTCCATCATGGGATTGGCTAAAAGGAGGTGATCATAGTGCATATATTATTTACTCAACTATACATTAAGAATTTCGTGCCATTGATTTTTTGGGGGTACTGTATATTTTAATTTCAATCCTCTACAATAGATTTCGATAAGAAAACACATGGATCCTCAAAACAGCATCTTTCCACTGACTCTCTTCATTATATGCTTTATATGATAGCACGCAGCAATAAAATTATACCTTTATCTCTAATAAAGTAGTCAGCATAAGCTGGTGTCTATATTCCTCATGTCAACTTTTGCAGAGAGAGTAAAAGACATATTTGCTGTCTAGAAAACATCGACAGTGTCACTGTTTCTGCTAATATGTGTGTGTGTGTTTTATTGGCAAATATATATCTCAGGAAGTGCTAGCTAGCCCGTCAAGAAGTTCTGAAACATGTGAGAGTGGGAGAGCATCATGTATGTATATTGTCACATTCACATCATACTCTTCCTAATTTTTACTGCAGTCTTTCAGGCATTTCAAGTTAAAATCCTTGCCCTTATTTCTGAGATGAATGTGTCATAAAAGGAAGCAAAACAAATGAACACGTAACAAAAAAATACTCACTCCCAAATACAGGTATTTTGCCTATTTTTTCTTCCAACACTTGGTCCAGAAGGTGATTGTAAGAAGCAACATCTTCTAAGATGGACTTTGGAACTATCCCCTTTTCTTTAGTGACGGTCTTTCGTACAAGCCATCGTTCCTCAGTTTTTCGTTCCACTAATATAACATGCTCGCCTAGAAAAAAAAAAAGTAACATATGAATGACTTTATGATACTTTCTCTTCCCAATCCTTTGACTGCAATAGCATTTAGCAACATTTGTGAAATATATCACAATGACTAAGGGTTTCTGTAATAAAAGTTAAGCCATGGCTGCTTATTCAAAGGATAACCAAGCATTCCTTTGCCTGAGCTGCTCAAATTTAACTTCTGGATTGACCAGCAGTGACCAAAATAAAGGATGTTTCATTTAGTGACATTTACTTGTTGATGCCAATGTATTATAAATGTATTTGTTTTTTTAAAATCATATTTAACACTTTTTTATTTGTTTAGCTGATTTTGTTGTCCTTTAATGTATTTCTACATCTGATTTTATGCTTGGTCTAAGGAGCATATACTGCAGTTTGGCTACATAAATAAATAAATACAGTTGTTGACTACAGTGATTAATTATTAGAAATATTGAAAAAAATTTTACCTTCCTCAAGATCTAAGCCATCCTCCTCTTCTGTGATGTAGGTAGTGATTGCCACATACTCAATTATTTCCTGCAGAAAAATTCATATTGAAGAGTCTATTCTAACTTTTATATGTTCTCTGTAGTTGCATGATATCATATAGCACCATGGAATTTGTATATGTATAGTCCTTACGGATTGAAATGCGAGATCAAGGCTTTCGTTATAACGACTGGTATGCACAATTACTCGGGATCACTGCATCATGTCACAACGAAAGTGGCTGCTAAAAATAAGGTTGGCTCTGATGTAAATGTTCGAGTCAAAATTACGCCGATATGATACGAAATGACGGTGGTGGAAACAAAAGTATGTGCATTACTTAGCCCCGAATTGTCGCATTTCGTTCGACTGGATTAAAACGGGACAATTTAGGGCCAAGTAACACACATACTTTCGTTTCCACCATCTGCAGTTCGGGTCGTATTGGCATAATTTTGACTCGAAGGCATAGATCAGAGCCAACATTAGAAACCAGATTCGTCGCAACATGACGTGGTCATCTCGAGCAATTGCACATACAAGTTGTTATACTAAATAATTTGATGTCGCGTTTGAATCCATGAGTACTGTACATGCACAGCATGCAGCTGAACCTGAAAATCAGCTATATTTTGCATAGTCACCAGTACATTATATTACTCAGACGTAAGCATAGTGAAAGTTAGAGACTGAAATGAATAAGGACAAAGGGTCAGAATAAATAAAAAACAAACAGCAATTGTCCTTCAAAGCATGTTACATTTTGTGTTTTGAACATGTATATAAAAGTCCCACAAGCAGGCTTCCTCACACACCTCAATCAGTGTAACTAAGGTGGCTGAGCTAACACTTGGGCCACTGCAGAATTTTAGTACTGCATGCCCAGAATGGAGGGGGCTGAGACAGTTCACATGTGTTCACATATTGTTTGTCCTGAAAGCGTGAAATGTCTGGGAATTTCACGCTTATGTAGGTTCCATAGTCAAGACTGGCAGCATGCTATTAATGCATATAATCTTAAAGTTTGTCTCTGCTCTTTACTGTAACAACACAAAAAACACATAGGTCAGCAGACAGAGTGGGACACCTGCTTCGTATGTCGTCCAATGTGTTTTCTGTTCTGCTTGATTGAGCCAAGAGAAACAAGCAAGTATAAATTTGTATTCCTCCACTCTTCACAGTGCATGACAAAACAACCTCCTGCAATTTTTTATAGACCAATTATTTAAAGTTATTGAATCTAGGATAAAAAGTATGTTATTATTATTATCAATTGTTGAAGCAGAGTAGTTCTGCTTCAGCAGTGGTTAGCAATTTTATTTTTATTCTCAGCCACTGGGCAACAATATTAGAACATGCTGATGAAAATGCTTTACAGATGGAAAACTGTAAGTGCGTTTTCTAAACAAATGTGCTAGCCATGGAGTTGCTTATAATTACCTAGAGGAAAAACTGGTGCTGCGAGCTGTCGTATGCATGGGCATGCTGGGATGCGTTGAATTCGGACTTGATTCGAATTGACATCGTTCAAGAACAGCCCAGATTCCTCGAAGGCCTTAAATACGTGTCTGGCTTCAACGTGTTTCTTGCATCAAAATGATTGATTTCGTACTGAAGGAGCACGTAGTAAGCTATTTATTTTTTATCATTGCACAGAAATGAGTTTTATTTAACTTTGATGTTGATGTACAATTTTACGAAGCATAAAAAGTAAGAAACGGCCGCTAAACTTGGAAGGTAGATGACAAGGCCAGCGTTCACTCTGTGACTGTTTATCGTCTGTTTCTTTCTTTCTCCATTTGGTTATGCTGTACAGGTGAGTGGATCTTTATTCTAGAATATAATAGGCGTGAATAAGATCCGTTTATAGAAGTTTTGTTTTAGAGAAGCTTTATTTGTGCAGTCGTATCCACTTTTTAGCCGAAGCCTTGCCCAACGCCAGCCAACACAAGCCTCACAGACACATAAGTCGTCTCTGCCGTCATTCCCATTGCGACACAGCGCCCCTTAGGAAATTCGCATAGACAGTGGCGCCAAATTTCCCTCTACGTATTATTGTGAGAAACTCTATGGTGCTAGCAGATGTAGTATTTCTTTAATATTGTTAAACCAAGTCTTGAAGTGTAAAGCAAATGCATATAAACTTACGAATTGACATATTGATCTTTGTGTGAACTGTTCTAATTATGACAATCCGCTTTTTTTTTCTTATAACATAGTTTGCCCGCGTGTTGCATGCACTGTGTGTTGATCCAGGTAACTGGCAAAGAAACTTTCATGCTTTCAAAACTGCATTTCTGCTTTTTCCTCAACGAGAAGTTTTTCAAACAAAGTGAGGAAAGCTATGCACTCATCATTCAATTATTTATGCCATTTGTTCTCAAATGACTCACTGTACGGCATATTTAATTTTCAAATAGACTAATTTGTGTGCTGATAGTATATAATAAGTGCACGAAATTAATGCTAGCCTTGGGCATGACAGCTATGGTCTTGTGAGGCTGTAAAAAAAAGTTGTTACATTTATATTGCCAGCTAGCATAAAAAAGGAAACTTCTAAACTCGTGATTAAATTGACACTAAAGGGAAAAATGATGTCTCTCGTATTAGAAAACAGCCCTTTTATGATACCAAAGGCACCACTCTTGCCACAAGATGCTCGGCAAGCGAGAAAACATGCAAAAAGAAAATACAGGTGGCGCAACACCTTGAGGCTCCCATACCAACTTGCTGCGACATTATTTTTGACAGCATGCTAGGGCCCACACAGTTTTTATCGGCAAAAATGAATTACATTGCATTGTAAGGGAGCCAGAGGCATGGAATAGCAAGTTTTATGATGTTTTCTTGAGCCAATGTGGCCTAAAGAAGAAAAAAAAACACTGAAATCTGTGACGTCACACTAACATTCGGGCACTCAAGTTTTGGTGCAAGATTAAAATATGAAACTTTGACCTTAATTTTAGCTTATAATAATGAACCTATGATGGAAAAATTAATGACAATAGAGTTCCAAAAGAATAATTTATGAGCCTAAACTTACGTAGGGAATGAAGGTAGGGAATTTTGAGGGCTCGTTTCTTTGTTTTACACAACCTTAATGAAAACCAGCAGATAATGAAGCCAAGGAAAGTATCGGGGACGTTAATTTTACTGTTTTAAGTGTATTGTGGTAATTGTGACATAGATGTGAAGAACTGCTCATGATCAGATCATCGCTAACGATTCATTTGCATCATTTCAATCATGGTGTGACACTTTGCAAATGTAAATCAACTTCCGAAAAACGGTATCCATGTCATTTACCAAGCGTTCTTCCCCGTCTCCATTTACCTATTCGTTTAATGGTTGCCCTCTCGGAAATGTTTCACAATACAAATATCTAAGTCTCTTTTTCACTCAGGATTTATCTTGGTCTCATCACATCGAACTCATGTGCAACCGTGCGCTTAGAAAGTTAGGCTACCTGCAACGCACTTTACGTTCAGCACCTCTCAGCATACGACTCCTCACTTATAAAACACTGGTTCGTCCAGTATTGAAATATGGGTCTGTTGTGTGGAACCCACACAAGATATCGGATATCAACAAAATATAATCTGTTCAGAAGAAAGCTGTACGCTTCATTTATCGTCGCTTTGACAGGTATTTTTCACCTAGTTCCCATCTTCCTATCTTACAGCTTACCAGTCTCTCTTCCCATCGTCACGTTGAATGTTTGAAGTTTCTTTATACCTTAAGTCCCCACGGTTCCCCCTACTCAGCAAATACATTGCACCCGCTAGACCAACAACCACCCGAAATTACCATGAGTTGAACATGTCCACTTTTATCCATCGTACGATGGCATTTAAATATAGTTTTTTTGTTCATTCTATTGAATTGTGGAATGCTTTGCCTGGTTACGTTCGATCTTTATCACTCGATGACTTCTTATTGTATATTACTAACCATTGATGTTGAGCGCACTTGTTATGCTCTTCTATGTATGTATTTTCCCACTCCTGCGATAGCCCTGCGGGGCTGCAGTATGTTGAAATAAATAAATAAATAAATAAATAAATAAATAAATAAATAAATAAATAAAAAGTGAAATGGACGAAAAGACAACTTGCCGCCGGCAGGGACCGAACCTGGAACCTTCGGATTACGCACCCGATGCTCTTACCAATTGAGCTACGGCGGCTCCCCGTGAAGGTTGCAGGTTCGGTCCCTGCCGGCGGCAAGTTGTCTTTTTGTCCACTTTACTTCCTTCAGACCTATATCACAATTGCTTCAATACACTTAAAACAGTAAAGTTAACATCCTCTATACCTTCCTTGGCTTCATTATCCGCTGGTTTTCATTAAACTTATGTGGTGTTATTTTTTTATTGTCCCTCCTTAGAGGTCTTGCATAGTATAAGTACAGCTAGTAGCATTTGAGAAGCCTTATTTTAATTTGCACCATTATTCACCATAAATCAGAAGTATGGAATAAGGCTACAAAATTGGGTGAGTTGGTTTATGTCCATGGTTAACAGCTCAAAAGGACACAGACAAAAGAGGAGACCAGATGACATGAGCGCTGTGTCGTGTGGTCTCATCTTTTGTCCGTGTCCTGTCGTGCTGTTAACCATGATCAGAGGTATGGCACAATTGTAAGAGGTTTTCGTCATTAGTGAAAAGGGCTCTATAGTAGCATGACAGATTTCAGGAGGTGAGCTGCGATAAAGTCTAAAGCTCTTGGCTTTTTTAAAAAGCAACTTATGAAAATGTTTGAAGTTTTTTACTACCTGGAGGAGAGGTGACATGATCCCTCAAGCTGTGCAGCATTATCTAAAATGTGCCCATACACTGAACATTCATTTTTCATATCACCGGATATGCAAGCTGACAGAATACACATATGTGATTCAGAGGTGGCCACAAAAGCTCTAAATTTTAGTTTTATGTGAGAATTATATAGATGTTAGTAACATAATTACAAAGAGCACCTTTTAATGACAGAGTAGCAGCATAAAAATTTGTATTTTTTTTTATTTATTTACAGTATACTGCGGTCACGAAGGACCATGCAGGTGGGAAACTATACAGTTGCAAATTTACAAACACAAATGGAGCCGTAAGGCACACTAGCTCACAGAAAAGGGAAACAAAGCAACCTATCGGCATATCTAGAAGTATTACAAAAAAAATTTTTTTTAAATCTGGCAGAGACAAAGGAGGCGAACCGCACAAGCAATACACACATGAGGAGCGCCCCTTGCCTTATCTATCCTTGTCTCAGCTTTGTGCCATTATGCTGTCATTATGAACTAACATGTCCAGACAGCTTGCACCAAAACCTTTTCGGTAGTTTGCTCTACTTTTTGCATTTTGCTTTCATTAAGTATGTATTGTTCATCTCATGTGCCTTGTTAAAGATACTTTTGCCATTAATAAAAAGCGTACATCACTGGCGTAGCCAACGGGGAGGGAGAGGGAATTTAACCCTTCCCCGTCCCTCCCAAAATTTTTCAGTTTTGCATGTGTATATATACAAATTGGTGTATTCATGTGGGAGGTAGTGGCCAAGTACTACCAAGTGGGTAGATGAGATTAAGAAGTTTGCAGGTATAACGTGGCAACAGAAAGCACAGGACCGGGTTGATTGGCGGAACATGGGAGAGGCCTTTGCCCTGCAGTGGGCGTAGACAGGCTGATGATGATGATGATGATGATGATATATACAAACACACATACAGGAAAAAATTTATGGCTACGCCTCTAGTATACATAACTCTATTCACAAAAAAACCTGTACAGTGCACTACAGTTAAAACACGATCTAACAAAATTAAATTTTACGAAGTTCCCAATCTAACGAAGCAATTTCCATTCCCCAGGAGGTACCCTTAGGGTTCCATGTTGCCATGAACCCGAATTAACGAAACTAACTCGGTCACCAAACCTGATTTAATGAAGTTTTTCCCGAAACAAATGAGCAAAAATGCGGGGATTTCTTTCCAATTTTGACAGACAGGTTCTTCTAGGAGTCTGCACTCTAATGCTGTCATGTTAAAACAGTCATGATCCTAGCTGTATTTTGATGAGACTGCACACCGCGTCCCATGCATCGAACAATGGACTCGGCAATCTGTAGCACTCTTACGTACCAGATGGAGCTAAGGGCGGCCTGTGTTTGCTTTCGTTATTCCATGGTTGATGTCACAGATGGCACTGAACATCTCTCAACTTTCTTGCTCGGCCTGCTTGTTCTCCGAGTCTTTGTGTATCAGCAGCCTGATAGCTTCCCATGTCAGAGCCACCCTAGTGGACCTTCCACACATGCAGCGTGGGTTACCAGCACATACAATGCCATGGTGGCTTTTGGGTGTTGCGATGTTACAATTTTAGATTTTGAAGGACTGATAAATTCCTTTCTTGATTTTACGAGCTTCCAGATTTAACGAAATCATTCGAGCATAGTCATCACTTCGTTAAATCAAGTTTTAACTGTCTTGAAAAATGGAAGTGCATAAACCACAAAACTGCAGCCATTCTGTCAACTGAGAACACAAAAAGCAAACTTACAATATCCTCTTCGTCACCTGTGGAAAAAGAAAGAAAAAGTGTTTAAACAGAGGTGAACTGAATATATAACACATTATTATATGCGATGTACTGTTTTATATGTGCACAGTACGGCCATTAGTGGGACATGACTAATTAGCAGACCACTGTAAATGATGCCAGTGCACATCATTATTTTACAGTGTACATATTATAGGAAAGTACAAAGAAGAAAAATGCCAGTCCTGCAGCACCTATACAGCAACAACAATAATAATAATAATAATAATAATAATAATAATAATAATAATAATAATAATAATAATAATAATAATAATAATAATAATGACAACAAGACTGTTAAATGCATTAGCACAGCCTCTGCCTCGCTGACAATGCAAAAAAGGGCAAGCATCTGCATAAAAAAATTGCATGACACCTGTCTGACATGTCGTTCCGTGCATGCGCCATAATTCGAGGTAATTTTCTTGCTGCCGCATAATATGTGATTTATTTTACAGGAGAAACATTAGATGAAAACCAGCATCCTCTCTATTCTAGCTGTTATATTTTACTATCAGAACATTTTATTTATTTTTTTTTTTTTGGCAAGCACTGGAAATGCATCACTTATACATCCAAATATCCCAGCTTTCATCCTGTAAGGCTTGATTAAAGATGCAGATCACAGCTGCAAAAGTAATAGCGCATCTTTACCTTGAGGCTCTTGAAGTACAATCTTGACTTCATCTGAAAATAAAATACAGTCAGATACAATCCAATAAAACTAATTCAGAGTCAACAAACATAATATGCTGATCCACCTAAGCACAATGCACTTGTATGGCAATTCAGGCAGTTGGAGTAACACGAGCAGTTCATATTTATACAGAAAAAAAAACAGCAAAATATCATGCTTCCTGAAGCATTTAGAAGAATGCAACTACAAAAACAAATTGTCCCAATAGGAACCAGGTGAACATAAACAAAAATAATCAATTAAATGAAACAATTTACAGTTTATATATATATTAGGGGTGTGCGAATATTCGAAATTTCGAATATTTTTCGAATAGTGTTTGCTATTCGATTCGATTCGCACTGGAATTTTACTATTCGAACTATTCGATCTTCCCGAAAACAAATACAGTCAACGTCCGACTGAAAGTGACCCCTTCAGATTTTCAATATGCTTCACCTCATTATACTCTCGTATTGCGGCAAAGCTGCCTTTCAGGCTCCGTTACGGTCGAACTTTGTCAAGACGCAGTCAACGTCCAATTGGAAGTGGCCCCGTGATTTTCAATGTGCTTCACCTCATTACACCCCTGTATTGCGGCAAAGCTGTCTTTCAAGCTCCGTTACGGTCGAACTTTGCCAAGACAACGTCCGATTGAAAGTCGTCCCTAGATTTTTATCAATATGCTTCACCTCATCACACCCCAGTATTGCGGCAAAGCTGCCTTTCAAGCTCCGTTACGGTCGAACTTTGCCAAGAGACAACGTCCGATTGGAAGTGGTCCCTATATTTTCAATATGCTTCACCTCATCACACCCCGGTATTGCGGCAAAGCTGCCTTTCAAGCTCTGCTACGGTCGCAAATGTATTAACTCAAAAAAACGCTGGTTCCAACATGGAGATGAAAGATGTGGCAGACGTGGGGGCTCAATTAATGCTGTTTTGGACCTGTAATTTGGGCAGGAAGTCCGAAAAATCGGAAGCCGAA
Organism: Rhipicephalus sanguineus; assembly: GCF_013339695.2. Lineage (NCBI taxonomy): Eukaryota > Metazoa > Arthropoda > Arachnida > Ixodida > Ixodidae > Rhipicephalus > Rhipicephalus sanguineus. Next base: position 277,691,890 of record NC_051176.1, on the reverse strand, counting down.
GCTTCTTAGCATCCAAAATTTCAGATGTTCTTTTATATCGATGTCTACGAGGCAGATTTTGAACTCTGGACTTGAAGGGAGCACACCCTTGTCCGCCACATCAGTTGGGCTTCCACAGAAGTTGAAAGAGGAGGAGAGGCTGAGTAAATGGCATCTTTGCCTATCACGTGTAAAGTGTTGTCGGCAACACTTTGGTTGCACCAAATCATGTACATAAATAGAATTCGGCCTCTACATTGCCTCATTCTTGATAAGACAACTATGAAACACCACCCCACCAGTGCTTCATCAACCTAGCGAAAAGAAACACTTTCATGTTGCTATCTCATAAGAATATGCTTAAGAATCCTCTCTAACTTTTTTTTTCTGCAATTTTGCTTCGAAGTATTAGAAAAATATTCCAGAAATATTCGAGAAATATTCGATTCGATTCGCGCTCACACTTCAATATTCGAATTCGCTTCGCACCCAAAATTTTGCTATTCGCACAGCTCTAATATGTATATATATATTTCAGGAAATTCAGGTAAACTATATAAAAACTATTTTTGCTGCACACCAGTCTCTAATAGCTCTAATAATTATCTTTTTTTTTGTGAATACAGCAGAGATCATCATCAAGCTCATAAAGCATATCTGCTATGTAGAAGCTACACTTATTTCTACCATTTTGCATAAAAACAAGCAGTTTCACAAACACACACAAAAAAAGAGCACGTAAAAAGGGCATCCTTTTGTCCCACTACAATAATTGCCATCAACATAGCATTCATTTTCTCGCATTATCGGCGACTGTCAAGTTTTCAAGACGGGAAACGCAACCTAGCCAGATGACGATTATTGTTGTGGGACAAAAAGACACCCCTTTTACGCAGCCTGTTTTTTAGAGTGTAGTGCATTGTTTTCTATAGTGTGGCATGCTGGTTACACAAATGTAGAAAATGTGAAAAATATATAAACATATGCATTTACAAGTAATTATACTGCTTTTGGTTAAAAACTTACCTGAAGCTTCTGTCACTGTGCGTTGCTCTTCTCTGGAAGCAAGATCAAGGTGAATAGTATCTTCCTGTGTAGCTTGATCTTCACCTTCTGCCTTTAAAGAAAAGTCAGTATCTGTTGTACTAAGTTTACGAGGGACCTTCAGCTCAAACATTTCTTCAACTTCATCATACTGTCTTGGTGCAGGAGCCTCTTCTTTAAGAGACACTGTAAACTTTTCACTAACATCATCAAGAGCTTGAGGTTTCGAAACTCTTTTTCTTAAAGTAACTGTTGGTATCTCTTCAGGTAACTCATCATGAATTCCTGGCTTTCTTGGTTTCTTAATAGTAAGCTGGGCCTCCTCTTCTACAACTTCCTTTTTCTCAATTGGCTTAGGTTTCTCTTCAATTGTCAGTTCTTCAGGTGCTTCTTCAGGCTTCGGAGCTTCCTTCGGCTTTTCTTCTAATGTCACAGTGACATCCTCCGTGACTTCCTCTGGACGTTCTTCTGGCTGTTCCTCAGGCTTCTTGAGTGTCACAGTTTCTTCAGGCGCCTCTTCAATGAATTTTGGTTTCTTTGGTTTCTTTTTAATGGTGAGCTTGGCTTCCTCTTCTACAACTTCTTTTTTCTCAACCGGTTTAGGTTTTTCTTCGATTGTCAGTTCTTCAGGAGCTTCTTCAGGCTTCGGAGCTTCCTTCGGCTTTTCTTCTAATGTCACAGTGACATCCTCCGTGACTTCCTCTGGACGTTCTTCTGGCTGTTCCTCAGGCTTCTTGAGTGTCACAGTTTCTTCAGGTGCCTCTTCAATGAATTTTGGTTTCTTTGGTTTCTTTTTAATGGTGAGCTTGGCTTCCTCTTCTACAACTTTTTTCTCAACTGGTTTAGGTTTTTCTTCGATTGTCAGTTCTTCAGGAGCTTCTTCAGGCTTCGGAGCTTCCTTCGGCTTTTCTTCTAATGTCACAGTGACATCCTCCGTCACTTCTTTTGGACGTTCTTCTGGCTGTTCCTCAGGCTTCTTGAGTGTCACAGTTTCTTCAGGTGCCTCTTCAATGAATTTTGGTTTCTTTGGTTTCTTTTTGATGGTAAGTTTGGCCTCTTCTTCTACAACTTCCTTTTTCTCAACGGGTTTAGGTTTCTCTTCAATTGTCAGTTCTTCAGGAGCTTCTTCAGGCTTCGGAGCTTTCTTCGGCTTTTCTTCTAATCTCACAGTGACATCCTCCACGACTTCCTCTGGGCGTTCTTCTGGCCATTCCTCGGGCTTCTTGAGTGTCACACTTTCTTCAGGCGCCTCTTCAATGAACTTTGGTTTCTTTGGTTTCTTTTTAATGGTGAGCTTGGCTTCCTCTTCTACAACTTCTTTTTTCTCAACTGGTTTAGGTTTTTCTTCGATTGTCAGTTCTTCAGGAGCTTCTTCGGGCTTCGGAGCTTCCTTCGGCTTTTCTTCTAATGTCACAGTGACATCCTCCGTCACTTCTTCTGGACGTTCTTCTGGCTGTTCCTCAGGCTTCTTGAGTGTCACAGTTTCTTCAGGCGCCTCTTCAATGAATTTTGGTTTCTTTGGTTTCTTTTTAATGGTGAGCTTGGCTTCCTCTTCTACAACTTCTTTTTTCTCAACTGGTTTAGGCTTTTCTTCAATTGTCAGTTCTTCAGGAGCTTCTTCAGGCTTCGGAGCTTCCTTCGGCTTTTCTTCTAATGTCACAGTGACATCCTCCGTCACTTCTTCTGGACGTTCATCTGGCCGTTCCTCAGGCTTCTTGAGTGTCACAGTTTCTTCAGGTGCCTCTTCAATTAATTTTGGTTTCTTTGGTTTCTTTTTGATGGTAAGTTTGGCCTCCTCTTCTACAACTTCCTTTTTCTCAACTGGTTTAGGTTTCTCTTCAATTGTCAGTTCTTCAGGAGCTTCTTCAGGCTTCGGAGCTTCCTTCGGCTTTTCTTCTAATCTCACAGTGACATCCTCCACGACTTCCTCTGGGAGTTCTTCTGGCTGTTCCTCGGGCTTCTTGAGTGTCACAGTTTCTTCAGGCGCCTCTTCAATGAATTTTGGTTTCTTTGGTTTCTTTTTAATGGTGAGCTTGGCTTCCTCTTCTACAACTTCTTTTTTCTCAACCGGTTTAGGTTTTTCTTCAATTGTCAGTTCTTCAGGAGCTTCTTCAGGCTTCGGAGCTTCCTTCGGCTTTTCTTCTAATGTCACAGTGACATCCTCCGTCACTTCTTCTGGACGTTCTTCTGGCTGTTCCTCAGGCTTCTTGAGTGTCACAGTTTCTTCAGGTGCCTCTTCAATGAATTTTGGTTTCTTTGGTTTCTTTTTGATGGTAAGTTTGGCCTCCTCTTCTACAACTTCCTTTTTCTCAACTGGTTTAGGTTTCTCTTCAATTGTCAGTTCTTCAGAAGCTTCTTCAGGCTTCGGAGCTTCCTTCGGCTTTTCTTCTAATCTCACAGTGACATCCTCCACGACTTCCTCTGGGCGTTCTTCTGGCTGTTCCTCGGGCTTCTTGAGTGTCACAGTTTCTTCAGGCGCCTCTTCAATGAATTTGGGTTTCTTTGGTTTCTTTTTAATGGTGAGCTTGGCTTCCTCTTCTACAACTTCTTTTTTCTCAACCGGTTTAGGTTTTTCTTCGATTGTCAGTTCTTCAGGAGCTTCTTCAGGCTTCGGAGCTTCCTTCGGCTTTTCTTCTAATGTCACAGTGACATCCTCCATGACTTCCTCTGGACGTTCTTCCGGTTGTTCCTCGGGCTTCTTGAGTGTCACAGTTTCTTCAGGTGCCTCTTCAATGAATTTCGGTTTCTTGGGTTTCTTTTTGATGGTCAGTTTGGCCTCCTCTTCTACAACTTCCTTTTTCTCAACTGGCTTAGGTTTCTCTTCAACTGTCAGTTCTTCAGGAGCTTCCTCAGGTTTAGGAGTTTCCTCTGGCTTTTCTTCTAATGTCACAGTGACATCCTCCCTGACTTCCTCTGGACGTTCTTCCGGTTGTTCCTCGGTCCTCTTGAGTGTCACAGTTTCTTCAGGTGCCTCTTCAATGAATTTCGGTTTCTTGGGTTTCTTTTTGATGGTCAGTTTGGCCTCCTCTTCTACAACTTCCTTTTTCTCAACTGGCTTAGGTTTCTCTTCAACTGTCAGTTCTTCAGGAGCTTCCTCAGGTTTAGGAGTTTCCTCTGGCTTTTCTTCTAATGTCACAGTGACATCCTCTCTGACTTCCTCTGGACGTTCTTCCGGTTGTTCCTCGGTCCTCTTGAGTGTCACAGTTTCTTCAGGTGCCTCTTCAATGAATTTCGGTTTCTTGGGTTTCTTTTTGATGGTCAGTTTGGCCTCCTCTTCTACAACTTCCTTTTTCTCAACTGGCTTAGGTTTCTCTTCAACTGTCAGTTCTTCAGGAGCTTCCTCAGGTTTAGGAGTTTCCTCTGGCTTTTCTTCTAATGTCACAGTGACATCCTCTCCGACTTCCTCTGGACGTTCTTCCGGTTGTTCCTCGGTCCTCTTGAGTGTCACAGTTTCTTCAGGTGCCTCTTCAATGAATTTCGGTTTCTTTGGTTTCTTTTTGATGGTCAATTTAGCTTCCTCTTCTACAACTTCCTTTTTCTCAACTGGCTTAGGTTTCTCTTCAAGTATCAGTTCTTCAGGAGCTTCCTCAGGTCTAGGAGTTTCCTTCGGCTTTTCTTCTAATGTCAAAGTGACATCCTCCGTGACTTCCTCTGGACGTTCTTCCGGTTTTTCCTCGGTCTTCTTGAGTGTCACAGTTTCTTCAGGTGCCTCCTCAATAATTTTCGGTTTCTTTGGTTTCTTTTTGATGGTCAGTTTGGCCTCCTCTTCTACAACTTCCTTTTTCTCAACTGGCTTAGGTTTCTCTTCAACTGTCAGCTCTTCAGGAGCTTCCTCAGGCATTGGAATTTCCTTTGGCTTTTCTTCTAATGTCACAGTGACATCCTTCGTGACTTCCTCTGGACGTTCTTTCGGTTGTTCCTCTGGCTTCTTCAATATAACAGTCTCTTCAGGGGCCTCTTCAACGACTTTTGGTTTCTTTGGTTTCTTTTTGATAGTAAGCTTGGCTTCCTCTTCTACAACTTCCTTTTTCTCTACCGGTTTAGGTTTCTCTTCAATCACCAGTTCTTCAGGAGTTTCGTCAGGCTTTGGAGTTTCTTTTGGCTTCGCTTCTAATGTCACAGTCATGTCCTCCTTGATTTCTTCCGGCTGTTCCTTGGGTTGCTCCTCTTGCTTTTTCAACGTAACAATCTCTTCAGGAGCTTCTTCAATGAATTTTGGTTTCTTTGGTTTCTTTTTGATAGCAAGCTTTGCTTCCTCTTCTACAACTTCCTTTTTCTCAAATGGTTCAAGTTTCTCTTCAATTATCAGTCCTACAGGAGCTTCTTCTGGCTTTCGCATCTCTTCTGGCTTTTCTTCCAAGGGGACTGTGACCTCTTGAGTAACTTCTTTAGGAAGCTCTTCTGGTTTTTCTTCTGGCTTCTTGAGGACAATTGTTTCCTCAGGTGCTTCCTGAGTATCTTTGGGCTTTTTGGGTTTCTTTTTAATTTTAAGCTTTGCTTCTTCTGGAGCCTTCTCTTCTGGTTTAACTTCTTCCACCTTTTCTGGCACCTCTTCCAGCTTTGGCACCTCTTCTGGCTTTTCTTCCAAGGGGACTGTGACCTCTTCAGTAACCTCTTTAGGAAGCTCTTCTTGTTTTTCTTCTGGTTTCTTGATGACAATAGTTTCCTCAGGTGCTTCCTCAGCATCTTTGGGCTTTTTGGGTTTCTTTTTAATTTTAAGCTTTGCTTCTTCCGGAGTCTTCTCTTCTGGCTTAATTTCTTCCACCTTAACTTCTGGTGCCTCTTCTGGCTTTCGCATCTCTTCTGGCTTTTCTTCCAAGGGCACTGTGACCTCTTGAGTAACTTCTTTAGGAAGCTCTTCTGGTTTTTCTTCTGGCTTCTTGAGGACAATTGTTTCCTCAGGTGCTTCCTCAGCATCTTTGGGCTTTTTGGGTTTCCTTTTAATTTTAACCTTTGTTTCTTCCGGAGCCTTCTCTTCTGGCTTAACTTCTTCCACCTTTTCTGGCACCTCTTCTGGCTTTGGCACCTCTTCTGGCTTTTCTTCCAAGGGTACTGTGACCTCTTCTGTAACCTCTTTAGGAAGCTCCTCTGGTTTTTCCTCTGGCTTCTTGAGGACAATAGTTTCCTCAGGTGCTTCCTCAGCATCTTTGGGCTTTTTGGGTTTCTTTTTAATTTTAAGCTTTGCTTCTTCTGGAGCCTTCTCTTCTGGCTTGACTTCTTCCACTTTTTCCGTTGCCTCTTCTGGCTTTGGCACCTCTTCCGGCTTTTCTTCCAAGGGTACTGTGACCTCTTCTGTAACCTCTTCAGGAAGCGCTTCTGGTTTTTCTTCTGGCTTCTTGAGGACGATAGTTTCCTCAGGTGCTTCCTCAGCATCTTTGGGCTTTTTGGGTTTCTTTTTAATTTTAAGCCTTGCTTCTTCTGGAGCCTTCTCTTCTGGCTTGACTTCTTCCACTTTTTCCGTTGCCTCTTCTGGCTTTGGCACCTCTTCCGGCTTTTCTTCCAAGGGTACTGTGACCTCTTCTGTAACCTCTTCAGGAAGCGCTTCTGGTTTTTCTTCTGGCTTCTTGAGGACGATAGTTTCCTCAGGTGCTTCCTCAGCATCTTTGGGCTTTTTGGTTTTCTTTTTAATTTTAACCTTTGTTTCTTCCAGAGCCTTCTCTTCTGGCTTAATTTCTTCCACCTTTTCTGGCATCTCTTCTGGCTTTTCTTCCAAGGGTACTGTGACCTCTTCAGTAACTTCTTTAGGAAGCTCTTCTGGTTTTTCTTCTGGCTTCTTGAGGACAATTGTTTCCTCAGGTGCTTCCTCAGCATCTTTGGGCTTTTTGGGTTTCTTTTTAATTTTAAGCTTTGCTTCTTCTGGAGCCTTCTCTTCTGGCTTAACTTCTTCCACCTTTTCTGGCACCTCTTCTGGTTTTGGCACCTCTTCTGGCTTTTCTTCCAAGGGAACTGTGACCTCTTCTGTAACCTCTTCAGGAAGCTCTTGTGGTTTTTCCTCTGGCTTCTTAAGGACAATAGTTTCCTCAGGCGCTTCCTCAGTAATTTTGGCCTTCTTGGGTTTTTTCTTTATCTTAAGCTTCTTTTCTTCAGGAGTCTTCTCCTCTGGCTTGGCCTCTTCCTCTTTAACTTCTGGTGCTTCCTCAGGCTTCGGTGTCTCTTCTGGCTTTTCTGGTGTGCTAACTGTGATATCTTGGGGAACTTCACCTTCTGGCTTTTCTGCAAATGGACAACGATGCGACAAGATTTGTGTATGTTAATGGATGCTTATGAAGTTGTTTTTGCTTAGTTTAAGTGGCATATATGATGGACGCAGATAAAGTTTGCAAAATGTATTCTACAGCAGACTTCATTTACTATTTGCTTTATGGTGGATCTTTGACTATTCATACATTTTATGGCCTTTGTTTAAAGTTACATACATTCACTGCGCAGTTAAAGCAAACTTTTGGCAATGATGCTTAGTGGAATTGGGCAAGTTGGTTAAGCTTCATCTTAAAAATGGAAGACAAACAGGACAGGCGCTGACTCGCAACTTGAGTTACGACTCAGTGCCCGTCTCATTTGTCTTCCTGCGTCCATGTGTTGTTAGCGCTGTTCTTAAGATAAAAATTTTGGTAATATAACTGCACTAGCGCACTTCTCTCACGTTTGTCTTAAACGAAGTCTACTGTATTGTGGCATGCTGACGTTGAAAGCTTACACAACTATCCAACACATGCCGTATTGAATTAATTGAAATCACAATGCACATGCATGCATACTGGCAAAGCTGCATTTGCTGCCAGGTCATGCATTTAGTAACACTCATGCCTCAATGCATTAAAGACTTACCATTATCTGGTGAAAAAATGATGAATTCGAAAGCTGCGTTGCTGTGTTATTTTGCTGTGATGTTGTATCACATTATTACATTCGGCATAATTTTTATGCTGCACAGCTTAGTTAGAGAAGACTAGGAAAATACATTCAAATTGTTATTACATATAGCGTGTACAGCCCTGAGGCATGTGATGTAAAAAACAATATTTAGCATGATTTATTGTGATTACAAGTCAGTTGCAACAAAACACTTTACATTTAGTTTTAGTTTCTGTTAAATTAGAAAGCTGTATTCGTACATATGTTTATTTTTTAATAGGGTACACTGCTCATTGCTAAATTTATGCATAATGGCATATAGAAGCACACTCGTACGTTAATTGTGAAAACCTTTTCATATTGTTCAAAGCTCACCGAAAGACAATAAAGTTATTCTTGCATATTTATATTAGAGTCTTAAGCAAAGTTTCAGCTTGCTTCCTAAAAATATACTTTTGTTAATTACAAGTCTGTCATGCTAAAGCAACAAAATTTAGATATTTTGTGGTGCATTCTATGCAAGAATACTTGTAATTAAAACAGCACCTGTTCATTACATTTGTAGCAAGAACAAATTTGTCTAAGTTCGAAAAAAACTACAGCACACATGTTGTAGTGGCTTTCTAGATAGAGTGCTGGCTTATAGAGCGTCGTCACAAGCAAACACATCATGCGCCTCACGAGGACAAAGAAAAGGAATATGAGGCACAGGCACTTTTTCTGTCCTCGTGAAATATACTCTACTTTTGCTTGTGATGATGATCAACGAGCTAGCTTGAGATGTGTTATGCAATTTTATGGAGTGTGTTTGTTTACTAAATTTCTGTAATTTCTTTATGATTAAGGTTGTCACCTATGAAAAGCAACCTTAAAAACTTGGAGGACGCTTGAGGTTCGCCTTCAAGAGTAGAATGCAATGGCATAATCAGGACCCGTGCGCACCGCCTCCAATTGTGCCGCAAGGAAAGGAACGTTTGTGTGCGTAACATTGGCCATTTCAAGCTATCCTAGAATGCCTACTGCAAGTACAGTTGCGAAGTGCCCACTATGCCATAATTCTTCCTCTTGCTAATTGGTGAAGTACCCACTCTGCGTCTGCAAGGTGCCACGTGCAGCTGCGCATCTTCACATTTTGTAATGGGTGGGCAGCTTTAAACCACTCACTTGTTGCACAATTCACATGTTTTGACGCCTGGTGCGATTTTACAATTCTGCCATGCAATATTACATGCATTAAGGAGGCTCCTCCTGCTACATGACATTCTTATAGCGTTTTTTACGAAGCACTTTCAAGCACCGGCGTGGCTCCATGGCAGAACACCTGCTTGCCACGTAGAAGGCGTGGGTTTGATTCTAACTCGGACCAATTTTTTTATTGTTTATTCATTTGCATCGATCTCGAATTTTTGCTCAAGGACAACGCCGATTTTTCGTTCACAACCAACGACGACGCCACCGACACCAAATTTCTGTAAAACGAGCTCTTTAAAACTATCACATTAATTACAAGCAGGGTAATAAGTGAAGCTGAGGGACACTTACGTGGAATATACAAATACAGCCATAACATATTGACATATCTTTTCTAGGGCTTCTAATTCCAAACCTTGCATTTGCTGTTTTGCATAACATTCTATGCATGGAAGTTATCATACTGAATATATGCATTGTGTGGAACATTTGTTTTGCTGCTATGACACTGAAGAGAGTTGAAGCCAACAAATAACAGCTTTCGTGCTATAGGAGACAGGAAATAAGTTTTTATACATCAGTTCTTTTAGGCTAATCAATGATATTTTTGTGCTACATGTAATATTGTACAGGGTTTATTGAAGGTTTCTGGACCAGTGCAGTGCTTATTCAGAAAACGTAATTCCGTGCAGTAATAAAACTATTGCTCCAGTTCTCAAAATATGGTACCTGTTCTTTTGATTGGAACTGTTTTTAGCTAACGTCGTTAGTTATGCCGACGTTCTAACTAACGACATTAGCACGTCGTTAGTTAGCACGTCGTTTTGTGCACACGCACCCCCCATACACACACGCACATATATATATATGTGGGGGGGGTGCGTGTGCACAAAACCACACACATTGGTGGACACATTATGTACATTGTTTTTAGGAGTATAAGTTGTGGCAGCATTCTGAAAAACATAGACCTTTACAGGCTAAAATGGAGTAACCTTGTTGGTGTAGACATTAGCTCCTAGGGCCTGCTATGTTTGCAGCACAATGGCAGCAGTGACGTTGCTAGCAGCATGCCTACAGCATCGCATAAAAGTTACTCAAATACCAACTATGGCAACCCAGCAATGTGGCCGGTTGAACTAGCTTAACCCTTTGAGACACCACCTATGAAGAACTGTAAGTGCGTCAAATCAATACAATGTTATTTCAAGGCACTTGATAATATATTGCAACAAAAATAATGTTGCAATACATTAATTTATGTGTGTTATAGTAATCATTCCTAGTTACTTTGTAATTAAATATCTATTTATTCAGAAGTCATTCATGCTCTGTTTTTGCATAAACAGAATGGAATCTCTGGCTAGAAATATCGTGCAAATTTGTTTTTGGTTATGTCCGTGTTAAGCAAAGAAAAATTACAATTTTGATGTGGGTCACGGGTAGCGGCACGTCGAACGACTCGTCGAATATGACAGTGCCTTCAGCAAAGTGATCATATGCAACAGTACACTGCAAAATGAAGTTCAATGAAGACAAGCTTATCATGCAGGAGGTTCAATTCATCTAAAGCTCAATGTATCTCGCTCTTTCTTAGCCCCTAGATGATACAAATAGCAAAAGCAAGTGCTGTACACAATTGTGTACATGGTGTCTCAAAGGGTTAAATTCTCAACTATGGATGAAGCCTTTGATGGCTTTGAGTGAAACAAAATAAACGTTGGTTTTCTGCACCTAAGATGGGTGCTGACTGAAACTTTTTCTGCTATAACTTGCGGCTTACAAAATTTTTTTAAGCATATTTAATGCCCTGAAATGGGTAAGCACAACGTTTTGCAAAGAAGTGCACACCATTTCATTATGCTTACCATGTTGATGTCGGTGTGTCTTACATCCGGTGCTATGTATACACTAGTTTTGTCTTTGAAACTTGAAAGAGGTGTGGGCCCATCCAACCTATACAAAGGTGCGACTTTGCATCCAAAAAATACAGTAAACTTCCTAGTGCCTGTGGTTAAATGAAAAAAAAAATCTTAATGAAAGCAATTACTGATCATGATGAGAGTTATAAACTGAATATTAGTGAATGAGGTTCTTTAGCAGGAATAATTTTTCAAACACAACACGGATGAGCACAGTTCTCTCTTTCAAATTTGGGCAATAAAGAATGCCAAATTTATTGTGTGCACTGCACATGTAGCCTGGAAAGTACAGGGTGGTTTGGCTGCACAGTCACTTTAGTGTGGTCGTCAATATCAGCCTGTGTGCCTCAGCTGCAAATAGAAACTTTTTCAGTAAGCTTGTGATGTGTATATTTTCAAGCCACATTTAGATGGTGGCAAAATGCTTCAAGTACGCGTACTTAGATTTAGGTGCACGTTAAAGAATACCAGATGGTCAAAATTTCCGGAGCCCTCCACTACGGCGTCCCTCATAATCATCCTGTGGTATTGGGATGTAAAACTCATTATTATTATTATTGCAGATTTTTGCTTGTAGGTATCACTGCAATAGTATGGATGGAATAGAGTGCTGCTTGAGTTTGCAGCAGTTCTGTTTATCATATGATTTTCTATTGTCTGCCATCTTGATGTGAGCACTTATGAGATTTCAAAAGAGTCAAGTGATCTGCTATTAAAGTGTGACTTCTTTAACTGTATGTAAGGAATGATCACTCTTTTGCAGTTTTGTTTTCTCAATGGCTGTAAAAGTTTTCTTGTGAGCAATATATGGTTCAGGCAGGATAGCAAATTTATATTGAAACTAACAGCAACAGTGAATCTGATGCTGCTTGTTCATGGACATTCTCTGAACTGAATGAAACTCTGCGTAAGCGTGAAAGTCTGGCCCAGTTGTGATGAGCAAGCACTTTCATGCAGTACCCAAGTAATCAGGTAGACTACTGTGATTGAGATCTCTAATGAGTAGTGCATATTTATTAAAAGTGCCATATAAAGTAAAAAAGAAAACCGACCATATTTAGTCAGGCATTACCTGTAGCAAAAGCTCCAAGGCTAACATGCTACTGCTCAAACTAGACATAGCTTTGTAGCAGCACTACACACGCTGGCACTTGCACCGTACGCTTTAGATGTCGTGGTCTATAAAATGTTGATGTGTCTAAATTACTGCAACCCAGCGCTGGCAAGTGGAGCACTGCCACACATCTTAACTTCAAGAATTTTGGCTAACAAACTGCACATAAGGTGGTAAGGTAAAAGACAGCCAATATACTGAAATCCATTTTTTGTGCAAGTTGCATCACTTGTGATGCCCTTTCCAGAAACCTTCGCTTTAGACACATATATCACTATGATATAATAACTATGTTAAGGTTAAGAAAATTTGCTCATGTTGGCTTCTCCTTGCTTCAATGTTATTCATTCTAAAAAGATTTAAGTACTGAGGAAAACTGAGTGACATCAATATGCCAAGACATAAGATTGAGAATAAAGATTTTTACTTGTTCTAAATCTCTAAAATCGGCCTTTGACCCTATAACCTTACCTGGGACTTTCCTTCTTCGCTTTGGTGTAACTTCCGGTTGCTCTGAAATGGATGGCTTTGTAGGAACCAGTGCTTCTTTTGTTTCTTCAAATACCACTTGAAATTCTTGCTCTTGCTCCATTGTGTCACTAAATAGTTTCATTTCTAAAGTAATCAGCTCCTCACCTTCTTTCACAGAGACTTCAAATTCTTCTGTACTTGGCACCTCACTAGGAACTAAAGTTGTTGCAACAGCCTGTTCTAATAAAGAACTGTCTTCATGCACTTCAGTGAGTTTTGCACTTTCAAAAGTATCAAGAAAGCTCGCCACTCTTTCCGTACTTAAAAGGTCATCTTTAGGACGAGAGATAACCTCTGGCGCCTCTAGAGTGGCTTCCTCTGCCAAACGAAGTTCCATAGATGATGCCAATGCTTCTTGTAACACTGGCAGTTCACTTGAGCCAACTGCAGACTCAAAAAGCTCTGCCTCATCTACAGTAACTGCTTCCAGTTCTATGTCAGCATGTTCACAAATTTCTGCATCCCTTTCCTCAAACTCATCAACACTTTCACCAGCTGAAAAGAAGTCTTCTTCCTCAGGTATGGTTTCAGGTTTATGCTTCGGCCTTCTCTTAGCTTTCGGTTGTTCAGGCTTAGGCCTAATGGTCTTTGTTTTGGGTTTGACAGGTACATCATCTTTGCTTGTTTCAGTAGTATCCATTTCTTTGGGCATTCGAACTACCTGAGGCACTTCAGGCTCTTTGGGTGCTTCAATGGCTTCATCTTCCTTCAAAGCTTCGGATTCAACTTCTTCAATAGTTGGTTGCGGCAGGCTTTCTAAAGTAACTTCAATATCAATTGTCTCTTCTCTGTGCGTTTCATAAACAAGTTCTACAGGCTCGTCACTAACTTTTTCTTCTGGAACTGGCTTTATAAACTTAAAGTCAACACTTGTGGGTGAGGTAGTCTCGTCTTCCGCATCTAAAACCTTTATGGAGAGCTTGCGTTTCTGCTTTGGCTTCTTTTGCAGCTTAGGAATAACTTCGTCTGCTGTTTTCTCCTTTACCTCATCAACGTCAGCAAATATTTTTGTAGTTTCCAGAAGCTCTGCTTCAGGAGCATGCTCAGTTGAGACATCCTCAGGTTTTTCAACCTTTTCTACTGCCTGATCAAATTCTTTTACCTGTGGTTCTTCTCCTGGAATCTTTAAGTCTCCAGAATCCAAGACCTCTGCTGGAAGTTCTTGCTCAGGCATCAGTTCTACTTCAGCAACTTCGGGCTTTTCCTTCTTCCTAATGATTTTCTTTTTCTTCTTTTCTTTGGGCTTTTCTTCAACCTGCTCTTCTGGTTTCTCCTCAGGAGCTTCTTCAGGCTTCTCTTCTGGTTTCTTAGTGACTTCTAGTTCAATTGGCTTTTCAATAACTTGTGTAAAGTCAGGCTGAGGTGCTTCTTCCGATGTAGTTGTTACATCAATTACTTCTGGCTTCCACAGCTTCTCAATCTTAATGTCAAACTCGGTGATTTCTTCCACTTTCTCTTCAACTTGTTTGATTTCAGTCACTTCCTGGATTTCTTCGGGAGCTTGTTCTTTTGGTTTCAGCTCCACCTCTGTGACCTCTGGCTTTTCTTTTTTCTTAATGACCTTCTTTTTCTTCTTTTCTTTAGGCTTTTCTTCAATCTGCTCTTCTGGTTTCTTGTCAAGAACTTCTTCGGGCTTCTCTTCCGGTTTCTCAATGCCCTCTAGTTCAACTGGTTTCTCAACAAGTTGTGTAACGTCAAGCTGAGGCACTTCTTCTGATGTAGTTGTTATATCAATTACTTCAGGTTTGTGCAGCTTCTCAACCTTGATAACAAACTCTGTCATTTCTTCCACCTTTTCTTCAGCTTCCTTGATTTCAGTCACTTCCTGGATTTCTTCGGGAGCTTCTTCTTTTGGTTTTAGCTCAACCTCTGTGACCTCTGGCTTTTCTTTTTTCTTAATGACCTTCTTTTTCTTCTTTTCTTCAGGTTTTTCTTCAATTTGCTCTTCTGGTTTCTCTGCAGGAGCTTCTTCAGGCTTCTCTTCCGATTTCTCAATGCTCTCAAGCTCAACTGGCTTTTCAATAACTTGTGTGACATCAAGCTGAGGTACTTCTTCTGATGTAACTGTTACATCAATTACTTCTTCTGGCTTGTGAAGCTTCTCAATCTTTATGTCAAAGTCAGTGATTTCTTCCACTGTCTCTTCAACTTGTTTGATTTCAGTCACTTCCTGGATTTCTTCGGGAGCTTCTTCTTTTGGTTTTAGCTCAACCTCTGTGACCTCTGGCTTTTCTTTTTTCTTAATGACCTTCTTTTTCTTCTTTTCCTTAGGCTTTTCTTCAATCTGTTCTTCTGGTTTCTCCTCAGGAGCTTCTTCAGGCTTCTCTTCCGGTTTCTCAGTGACTTCTAGTTCAACTGGCTTTTCAATAACTTGTGTGACATCAAGCTGAGGTACTTCTTCTGATGTAACTGTTACATCAATTACTTCTTCTGGCTTTTGAAGCTTCTCAATCTTAATGCCAAACTCGGTGATTTCTTCCACTGTCTCTTCAACTTGCTTGATTTCAGTCACTTCCTGGATTTCTTCGGGAGCTTCTTCTTTTGGTTTGAGCTCAATCTCTGTGACCTCTGGCTTTTCTTTTTTCCTAATGACCTTCTTTTTCTTCTTTTCTTTAGGCTTTTCCTCAATCAGCTCTTCTGGTTTCTGCTCAGGAGCTTCTTCAGGCTTCTCTTCCGGTTTCTCAATGCTCTCAAGCTCAACTGGCTTTTCAATAGCTTGTGTGACGTCAAGCTCAGGTACTTCTTCTGATGTAACTGTTACATCAATTACTTCTTCAGGCTTGCGCAGCTTTTCAATCTTAATGTCAAACTCGGTGATTTCTTCCACTGTCTCTTCAACTTGCTTGATTTCAGTCACTTCCTGGATTTCTTCGGGAGCTTCTTCTTTTGGTTTTAGCTCAACCTCTGTGATCTCTGGCTTTTCTTTTTTCTTAATGACCTTCTTTTTCTTCTTTTCTTTAGGCTTTTCTTCAATCTGCTCTTCTGGTTTCTTGTCAAGAACTTCTTCGGGCTGCTCTTCCGGTTTCTCAATGCCCTCTAGTTCAACTGGTTTCTCAACAAGTTGTGTAACGTCAAGCTGAGGCGCTTCTTCTGATGTAGTTGTTATATCAATTACTTCTTCAGGTTTGTGCAGCTTCTCAACCTTGATAACAAACTCTGTCATTTCTTCCACCTTTTCTTCAGCTTCCTTGATTTCAGTCACTTCCTGGATTTCTTCGGGAGCTTCTTCTTTTGGTTTTAGCTCAACCTCTGTGACCTCTGGCTTTTCTTTTTTCTTAATGACCTTCTTTTTCTTCTTTTCTTCAGGTTTTTCTTCAATTTGCTCTTCTGGTTTCTGCTCAGGAGCTTCTTCAGGCTTCTCTTCCGGTTTCTCAATGCTCTCAAACTCAACCGGCTTTTCAATAACTTGTGTGACGTCAAGCTGAGGTACTTCTTCGGATGTAACTGTTACATCAATTACTTCTTCTGGCTTTTGAAGCTTCTCAATCTTAATGTCAAACTCGGTGATTTCTTCCACTGTCTCTTCAACTTGCTTGATTTCAGTCACTTCCTGGATTTCTTCGGGAGCTTCTTCTTTTGGTTTGAGCTCAATCTCTGTGATCTCTGGCTTTTCTTTTTTCTTAATGACCTTCTTTTTCTTCTTTTCTTTAGGCTTTTCTTCAATCAGCTCTTCTGGTTTCTGCTCAGGAGCTTCTTCAGGCTTCTCTTCCGGTTTCTCAATGCTCTCAAGCTCAACTGGCTTTTCAATAGCTTGTGTGACGTCAAGCTCAGGTACTTCTTCTGATGAAACTGTTACATCAATTACTTCTTCAGGCTTTTGAAGCTTCTCATTCTTAATGTCAAACTCGGTGATTTCTTCCACTGTCTCTTCAACTTGCTTGATTTCAGTCACTTCCTGGATTTCTTCGGGAGCTTCTTCTTTTGGTTTGAGCTCAATCTCTGTGATCTCTGGCTTTTCTTTTTTCTTAATGACCTTCTTTTTCTTCTTTTCTTTAGGCTTTTCTTCAATCAGCTCTTCTGGTTTCTGCTCAGGAGCTTCTTCAGGCTTCTCTTCCGGTTTCTCAATGCTCTCAAACTCAACCGGCTTTTCAATAACTTGTGTGACGTCAAGCTGAGGTACTTCTTCGGATGTAACTGTTACATCAATTACTTCTTCTGGCTTTTGAAGCTTCTCAATCTTAATGTCAAACTCGGTGATTTCTTCCACTGTCTCTTCAACTTTCTTGATTTCAGTCACTTCCTGGATTTCTTCGGGAGCTTCTTCTTTTGGTTTGAGCTCAATCTCTGTGATCTCTGGCTTTTCTTTTTTCTTAATGACCTTCTTTTTCTTCTTTTCTTTAGGCTTTTCTTCAATCAGCTCTTCTGGTTTCTGCTCAGGAGCTTCTTCAGGCTTCTCTTCCGGTTTCTCAATGCTCTCAAGCTCAACTGGCTTTTCAATAGCTTGTGTGATGTCAAGCTCAGGTACTTCTTCTGATGTAACTGTTACATCAATTACTTCTTCAGGCTTGCGCAGCTTTTCAATCTTAATGTCAAACTTTGTTATTTCTTCCACCTTTTCTTCAGCTTCCTTGATTTCAGTCACTTCCTGGATTTCTTCGGGAGCTTCTTCTTTTGGTTTGAGCTCAATCTCTGTGATCTCTGGCTTTTCTTTTTTCTTAATGACCTTCTTTTTCTTCTTTTCTTTAGGCTTTTCCCCAATCAGCTCTTCTGGTTTCTCCTCAGGAGCTTCTTCGGGCTTCTCTTCCGGTTTCCCAATGCTCTCAAACTCAACCGGCTTTTCAATAACTTGTGTGACGTCAAGCTGAGGTACTTCTTCGGATGTAACTGTTACATCAATTACTTCTTCTGGCTTTTGAAGCTTCTCAATCTTAATGTCAAACTCAGTGATTTCTTCCACTGTCTCTTCAACTTGCTTGATTTCAGTCACTTCCTGGATTTCTTCGGGAGCTTCTTCTTTTGGTTTGAGTTCAACCTCTGTGACCTCTGGCCTTTCTTTTTTCTTAATGACCTTCTTTTTCTTCTTTTCTTTAGGCTTTTCTTCAATCAGCTCTTCTGGTTTCTCCTCAGGAGCTTCTTCAGGCTTCTCTTCCGGTTTCTCTATGCTCTCAAACTCAACCGGCTTTTCAATAACTTGTGTGACGTCAAGCTGAGGTACTTCTTCTGATGTGACTGTTATATCAATTACTTCTTCTGGCTTGCGAAGCTTCTGAATCTTAATATCAAACTCGGTGATTTCTTCCACTGTCTCTTCAACTTGCTTGATTTCAGTCACTTCCTGGATTTCTTCAGGAGCTTCTTCTTTTGGTTTTAGCTCAACCTCTGTGACCTCTGGCTTTTCTTTTTTCTTAATGACCTTCTTTTTCTTCTTTTCCTTAGGCTTTTCTTCAACCTGGTCTTCTGGTTTCTCCTCAGGAGCTTCTTCGGGCTTCTCTTCTGGTTTCTCAATGCTCTCAAGCTGAACTGGCTTTTCAATAACTTGTCTGACATCAACCTGAGGTACTTCTTCTGATGTAACTGTTACATCACTTACTTCTTCTGGCTTTTGAAGCTTCTCAATCTTAATGTCAAACTCGGTGATTTCTTCCACTGTCTCTTCAACTTGCTTGATTTCAGTCACTTCCTGGATTTCTTCAGGAGCTTCTTCTTTTGGTTTTAGCTCAACCTCTGTGACCTCTGGCTTTTCTTTTTTCTTAATGACCTTCTTTTTCTTCTTTTCTTTAGGCTTTTCTTCAATCAGCTCTTCTGGTTTCTGCTCAGGAGCTTCTTCAGGCTTCTCTTCCGGTTTCTCAATGCTCTCAAACTCAACCGGCTTTTCAATAACTTGTGTGACGTCAAGCTGAGGTACTTCTTCTGATGTGACTGTTATATCAATTACTTCTTCTGGCTTGCGAAGCTTCTCAATCTTAATGTCAAACTCGGTGATTTCTTCCACTGTCTCTTCAACTTGCTTGATTTCAGTCACTTCCTGGATTTCTTCAGGAGCTTCTTCTTTTGGTTTTAGCTCAACCTCTGTGACCTCTGGCTTTTCTTTTTTCTTAATGACCTTCTTTTTCTTCTTTTCTTTAGGCTTTTCTTCAATCAGCTCTTCTGGTTTCTCCTCAGGAGCTTCTTCAGGCTTCTCTTCTGGTGTCTCAATGCTCTCAAGCTCAATTGGCTTTTCAATAACTTGTCTGACATCAACCTGAGGTACTTCTTCTGATGTAACTATTACATCAATTACTTCTTCTGGCTTTTGAAGCTTCTCAATCTTAATGTCAAACTCGGTGATTTCTTCCAATGTCTCTTCAACTTGCTTGATTTCAGTCACTTCCTGGATTTCTTCAGGAGCTTCTTCTTTTGGTTTTAGCTCAACCTCTGTGACCTCTGGCTTTTCTTTTTTCTTAATGACCTTCTTTTTCTTCTTTTCTTTAGGCTTTTCTTCAATCAGCTCTTCTGGTTTCTCCTCAGGAGCTTCTTCAGGCTTCTCTTCTGGTGTCTCAATGCTCTCGAGTTCGATTGGCTTTTCAATAACTTGTGTGACATCAAGCTGAGGTACTTCTTCTGATGTAACTGTTATATCAATTACTTCTTCTGGCTTGCGAAGCTTCTGAATCTTAATGTCAAACTCGGTGATTTCTTCCACTGTCTCTTCAATTTCTTTGATTTCAGTTACTTCCTCGACCTCTTCAGGGGCTTCTTCTTTTTGTTTGAGCTCAATCTCTGTGACCTCTTGCTTTTCTTTTTTCTTAATGACCTTCTTTTTCTTCTTTTCTTTAGGCTTTTCCTCAATCTGCTCTTCTGGTTTCTCCTCAGGAGCTTCTTCAGGCTTCTCTTCTGGTTTCTCAATGCTCTCGAGTTCGATTGGCTTTTCAATAACTTGTGTGACTTCAAGCTGAGGTGCTTCTTCTGATGTAACTGTTATATCAATTACTTCTTCTGGCTTGCGAAGCTTCTGAATCTTAATGTCAAACTCGGTGATTTCTTCCACTGTCTCTTCAATTTCTTTGATTTCAGTTACTTCCTCGACCTCTTCAGGGGCTTCTTCTTTTTGTTTGAGCTCAATCTCTGTGACCTCTTGCTTTTCTTTTTGCTTAATGACCTTCTTTTTCTTCTTTTCTTTAGGCTTTTCCTCAATCTGTTCTTCTGGTTTCTCTCCAGGAGCTTCTTCAGGCTTCTCTTCTGGTTTCTCAATGCTCTCGAGTTCAACTGGCTGTTCAATAACTTGTGTGACATCAAGTTGAGGTACTTCTTCTGATGTAACTGTTATATCAGTTACTTCTTCTGGCTTGCGAAGCTTCTCGATCCTAATGTCAAACTTGGTGATCTCTTCCACTTTCTCTTCAACTTCTGTAATTTCAGTCACTTCCTGAATTTCTTCAGGGGCTTCTTTTGGTTTAAGCACAATCTCTGTGATGTCTGGCTTTTCCTTCTTTTTAACAATCTTCTTTTTCTTCTTCTCTTTTGGTTGCTTCTCCTCTTCTTGAACTGTGACTTCTTTCAAGGTGGTCTCCTCCTCCTCAGTTTCTTCATGAATTTTAGGGTGGAGTGTTATTTCAGTAAGCTTTTGTTCATCTGGTTTTTTCTTTTTCTTCTTGATTTTCTGCGCTGGTTGCATCTCATCAACTTCTTCAATTATAGGCTCCTCACTGCTTTTTTCTTGACCTTCTGGCACGTTTTCATACTCTTCAGTGACATCTTCTATTTTAAGCGATGTGCCTTCTGGTGCAGTTCTGGTAAATGTGTGTAGCACTTCTGTAACTTCCTGGGTGCCAGCTGTGTCATCAAAACGGACGTATTTCTTTTTTGTCTTCTTTTTCACTTCTATTCCGGCTTCTGCATGGTCTAATATTTCTTCCTCTACCACAATACATGATGAAGTCTCTTCATGTTGAATACTTTCTCCAGTTACTTCTTGTATTGTTAGACCTTCAGAAACTTGTTCCTTATCCTTGGGCATGAGTTCCTGGACATGCTCTTCATGCTTGATTTCATCTGAAATAAGAGGTATGTCCCTGGCACTTATTTCTTCAGGACTCTCTTTAATGAAAAATTCATCGGCCATTAGGCCAAAGTTGAACTCTTGCACTGTTATGGGTTCTAGAGAGTCTAGGATAAAACTGGCTTTCATGTGCTTTGGCATTTTTTCGTAAGCCAAGTCACTTTCCTTTGTCAATGTTGACATCTCTAAAATTGAGATAGTTTCCTGGGCAGATACATTTTTCTCAGCCACAACTGGCATTTCTGTCTCTTTTGTATATAATTCATCTTCCTTTGAGAATGTAGCTGTTTCAACAACAGTAATGTGCTTTTCTGTAGGTATGGAAAGAGATGCAAGGGATTCATCAGGGAGCTTTTTCAGTAGCAACTCTGACTCTTTCGATAATTCAGGTGTTTCGTGAACTGTTAGTGGCGTCACTGTTGGCAAAGTATACGGAACCTTCACTTCATGTGGCAGCTTTTCAGATTTAAATATAGTTTCTTTTTCAAGAACTGAAGAGTCAGAAACTACAAGATGGTGCTCAGTCGGAAGATCGAAAGGTGCTGTTACCTCTTTGGTTGACTCCTTTACAGCAAAATCAGATTCTTTACTAAAGACTTGTTTTTCTTCAATGGTTATTGATTCTTCTAGTAACAGTGAGTATGGTGCACTCATCTCATCTGGGGTAGTGTGTGGTGCGAGTTCTTCCTCCTTGTCAAATTGTTGCGAGTGGGATATAACAACATGTTGGTCTGTTGGTATAGTATATGGTGCACTGATTTCAGAAGGAAGTTGGTCTGTCTTCAACTCAGATTCTTTGAGAAGAAACTCTGTGGCTTCTACAGTCAATGGTTCTTCGAGACCAATTGAGAAAGGTGCAGTTACCTCGCTAGGAATTTTTTCAAGCTGTAGTGACTCTTCTTTGTCTAGATGTGGGCGCTCCTCTACTACTGTGACATGATGCTCTGTAGGCAGTGTCATGAGTGCACTAACTTCAGATGGCTGTTTCCCTGTGTCAAACTTGGACTCTTTTAATAATGAGCTTGTCTCCTCAATGGTCAAATATTCGGCAACAGGCAAAGAGAAAGGTGCAGTTACTTGTGCTGGTTTTTTACCAGCTTGCAAATCTTGCTCTTTGTGCAGAGTTGGTTGGTCAGATATTATTACATGTTCCTGTGTGGGTATTGAGAATGGCGCAGAAATTTCCTTTGGCAAATCTTTAGTTGCTAACTCAGAAACTTCTGTAATGTGTCTGATTTCTTGTACTGTCAAAGACTCTTCGAGTGGTATAGTATATGGTGCAGTAACCTCACCAGGGAGTGTGCCAGGCAGAAAAACATCTTCCTTGTCAAGAGTTGGAAGATCCGAAACTATGATGTGCTGTTCTGTGGGGAGTGATGTAACAGCAGTAGTCTCTTTTGGAAGGTCTTTTGTTGTGAGCACAGACTCTTTTGTGAAAGAGCTTGTTTCCTCTATTGTTATTGATTCCTGTGAAGAAACAGTGAATGGTGCAGTGATCTCACTAGGGAGGCCTGATGGCTCAAATCCCTCTTCTTTGTGAAGAAATGGTTGCTCAGAGATGACAACATGCTGCTCCGTGGCAATTGTAAATGGGGCAGTAAGCTCTGAAGGGAGTTTCTGCTCTTTCAGTTCTGACTCTTTTGCGAGAATGCTGGTTTGTTCAACTGTTATTGATTCTTGTAGTGGAACTGAAAATGGTGCTGTGACTTCACCCGGAAGCTTTCCAGGCTGGAATTCCTCCTCTTTCTCAAAAGCTGAGAACTGTGAAACCAAAATGTGCTGCTCAGCAGGAACTGAGAAAGGAGCTGTAACTTCTGAAACTTGTTTTTCTTCCTTCAGTTCTGACTCTTTTGCGAGAATACTTGTTTGTTCAACTGTTATTGACTCTTGTAGAGGAACTGAAAATGGGGCTGTGACTTCTCCTGGAAATTTTCCAGGCTGGAATTCCTCCTCTTTCTCAAAAGCTGAGAACTGTGAAACCAAAATGTGCTGCTCAGCAGGAACTGAGAAAGGAGCTGTAACTTCTGAAACTTGTTTTCCTTCCTTCAGTTCCGACTCTTTTGCGAGAATACTTGTTTGTTCAACTGTTATTGACTCTTGTAGAGGAACTGAAAATGGGGCTGTGACTTCTTCTGGAAGTTTTCCAGGCTGGAATTCCTCCTCTTTCTCAAAAGCTGAGAACTGTGAAACCAAAATGTGCTGCTCAGCAGGAACTGAGAAAGGAGCTGTAACTTCTGAAACTTGTTTTTCTTCCTTCAGTTCCGACTCTTTTGCGAGAATACTTGTTTGTTCAACTGTTATTGACTCTTGTAGAGGAACTGAAAATGGGGCTGTGACTTCTCCTGGAAGTTTTCCAGGCTGGAATTCCTCCTCTTTCTCAAAAGCTGAGAACTGTGAAACCAAAATGTGCTGCTCAGCAGGAACTGAGAAAGGCACTGTAACTTCTGCAACTTGTTTTTCTTCCTTCAGTTCTGATTCCTTTGTGAGAATGCTTGTTTGTTCAACTGTTATTGACTCTTGTAGTGGAACTGAAAATGGTGCTGTGACTTCACCTGGAAGTTTTCCAGGCTGGAATTCCTCCTCTTTTTCAAAAGCTGACAACTGTGAAACCAAAATGTGCTGCTCTGCAGGAACTGAGAAAGGAGCTGTAACTTCTGAAACTTGTTTTTCTTCCTTCAGTTCTGACTCTTTTGCGAGAATGCTAGTTTGTTCAACTGTTATTGATTCTTGTAGAGGAACTGAAAATGGGGCTGTGACTTCTCCTGGAAGTTTTCCAGGTTGGAATTCCTCCTCTTTCTCAAAAGCTGAAAACTGTGAAACCGAAATATGCTGTTCAGTAGGAACTGAAAATGGTATAGCAATTTGTGCAGGAACCTTATCTTGTTCCAGTTCAGACTCTTTTGTCAAGAGATTTGTTTCTGCCACAGTTAAGGATTCTTCTAATGGGATTGAGAATGGTGCTGTAATCTCCCCCGGAATCTGTCCTGGGTGAAATTCATTTTCTTTCTCAAGAGATGGATGCTCTGATATAACAACATGCTGCTCAGTTAAAACTGAGAAAGGAGCTGTAGTTTCTGCAGGTGTTTTGTCCTCCTTTAGTTCTGACTCCTTGGTAAGAAACCTGGTCTCTTCCACAGTAAGTGACTCTTCCAGTGGCACAGAGAAAGGTGCAGTGACTTCTTTAGGAATTTTCCCAGTCTGATACTCCCCTTCCTTCTCAAGGGATGGATGCTCTGACACAACAACATGCTGCTCAGTCAGAACTGAGAAAGGAGCTGTGGTCTCGGCAGGAAGTTTGTCCCCTTCTAGTTCTGATTCCTTTGTTAGGAGGTTTGTCTCTTCAACTGTTAGAGACTCTTCGAATGGCACAGAGAAAGGTGCGGTGACCCCTTTAGGAAGCTTTCCAGGCTGAAATTCTTCTTCCTTCTCAAGGGATGGATGGTCAGTTACCAATATGTGCTCTCCTGTGGAAATTGAAAAAGGAGCAGTAACCTTTGCAGGAACTTTTTCTTCCTTTATTTCTGCTTCTTTTGCAAGAAGACTTGTTTCCTCCACTGTGAGTGACTCTTCAAGTAGTACTGTATATGGCGCACTAATTTGGCTTGGGGGTTTGCTAGTATACAATTCTTCTTCTTTCTCTAGTGTAGCATCCTCTGACACTACAACATGCTGTTCTGTGGGAACTGAAAAAGGAGCGGTAAACTTTTCCGGAACTTTTTCCTCTTTTAACTCCGACTCTTTTGTAAGAATACTTGCTTGCTGCACTGTTAATGACTCTTCCAGTGGAATTGAAAAAGGCGCCGTAACTTCACCAGGAAGTTTTCCAGGCTGAAATTCCTCTTCCTTTTCTAAAGTTGAGAGCTGTGATACTACAACATGTTGCTCAGTAGGAACAGAAATTGGTGCTGTAACTGTTGAAGGAAGTTTTTCTTCCTTCAATTCTGCTTCCTTAGTAAGAAAACTAGTTTCTTCTACTGTTAGAGATTCTGCAAGTGGTACTGAAAATGGGGCAGTTACCTTCCTGGGAATTTTCTCAACATGAAATTCTTTTTCTTTCTCAAGGTTTTGGGGCTGTAATACTTCTATGTGATGCTCTGTAGAGACTGAGGAAGGAGCTGTAATTTCTGTAGGAAGTTTTGCTTCAGTAAGTTCAGATTCTTTTGACAGCAGACTTGTTTCCACCACAGTTAGTGACTCTTCACATGGAATCGAAAATTGTGCCGTGACTTCCCCAGGTGCTTTTCCTGGCTGGAAGCCTTCTTCCTTTTCGAGTGTTGGGTGCTCTGATATCATGATATGCTGCTCTGTTGGTAGAGAAAAAGGAAGCATGACCTCAGCAGGAAGTTTTTCTTCTGGTAATTCAGATTCTTTTGCCAGAAGGCTTGTTTCCTCTACTGCTAAGGACTCTTCTAAACGCATTGAGAATGGTGCAGTAATTTCACCAGGAAGTTTCCCGGGCTGAAATTTGTCTTCTCTTTCAAGATATGGATGCTCTGAGATAACAACATGCTGCTCTGTCAGAATAGAAAAAGGAACAGTGACTCCTGCAGGAAGTTTATCTTCCATTAGCTCAGACTCTTTTGCCAGTAGGTTGGTTTCTTCGACTGATAACGACTCTTCATATGGTACTGAGAAAGATGCAGATATTTCCTTAGGAAGTTTTCCAGGATGAAAACTTTCCTCTTTCTCAAGAGGTGTAGAGCGGGACACTGCAATGTGTTCCACTGTTGAAACAGAGAAAGGAGCCGTAACCTCCGCAGGAAGCTTATCTTCCTTTAACTCTGATTCTTTTGCCAGTAGATTTGCTTCCTCCACTGTTAACGACTCTTCGAATGGCAAAGAGTAATGCGCAGAAACTTCCTTAGGAAGTTTTCCAGGTTGAAATTCATCTTCCTTTTCAAGGGTCGGGTGGTCAGACACGATAACATGCTCTGCTGTTGAAAGTGAAAAAGGGGCCATAATATGTGTAGGAGCTTTGTCCTCCTTTAGTTCTGACTCTTTTGTGAGGAGACTTGTTTCTTCTACTGTTAAAGACACTTCAAATGGCACTGAGAAAAGCGCAGTAATTTCTTTAGGCTGTTTATCCGGGTAAAATTCTACTTCTTTCTCAAGAGCTGGATGGTCACTTATCAGAACGTGCTGTTCTGTTGGAACTGAGAAAGGAGCTTTAACCTCTTCAGGCAGTTTTTCCTCTTTCAGATCCGACTCTTTAGCCAGAATGTTTGTTTCTTGAACCATTATTGATTCCTCCATAGGAACTGAAAAAGGTGCAGTAACTTCGCTGGGAAGTTTTCTTGGCTGAAAATCCTCTTCTTTTTCAAGTGCTGGGGACTGTGATATCACAACATGGTGCTGAGCTGAAACTGAAAATGGAGCTGTAACGTCTGGTGGCAGTTTGTCTTTTTCCAGCTCTGATTCCTTTGCTAGAAGGCTAATTTCTTCTACTGTAATAGATTCTTGAAGTGGCACTGAAAATGGTGCAGTAACTTCGCGAGGAACTTTTTCGGTTTGAAGTTCTTCCTCCTTCTCAAGATTTTCTAGCTGTGATACAACTATGTGCTCCTCAATAGAAACTGAGAAAGGAGCTGTAACTTCTGCTGGAAGCTTTTCCTGGGCGAGTTCTGATTCCTTTGTGTAAAGACTTGTCTCTTCTATTGTCACCGACTCTTCACATGCAACACTGTAAGGTGCATTAACTTCAGCGGGAAGCTTCCCAGGTAGAAAATCTCCTTCTTTTTCAAAAGCGGGGTGATCAGATATCACAACGTGTCGGTCAGTGGGCAATGAAAAGGGAGCTGTAACTTCTGTAGGCCGTTTCTCTTTCTTTAGCTCTGTCTCTTTTGTGAGGAGGCACGTTTGTTCTACAGTTATCGACTCTTGAAGTGGCACTGAAAATGGTGCAGAAATTTCATGAGGAAGAATTGTTGGCTGAAATTCTTCTTCTTTTTCAAAAATCTGGCGGTCACACACTGACACATGCTTTTCTGTGGGCACAGAAAAGGGAGCTGTCACTTTAGCTGGCAGGACATCCTGCTTTAGGTCAGACTCTTTTGCCAAAATGCTTGTCTCTTGTATTATAATTGATTCTTCAAGTGGTACTGTAAATGGTGCAGTAATTTCGTTAGGAAGTTCCTCAATCCGAACTTCTTCTTTCTCAAGAGTTGGATGCTCTGACACCACAACATGCTGTTCTGTAGAAACTGAAAAAGGAGCTGTAACTTTTGCAGGCACTGTGTCTGGCCTCAGTTCTGATTCTTTTGTGAGAAGACTTGTTTCTTCTACTGTTAAAGACTCCTCAAGGGGCACTGAAAATGGTGCTGTCACCTCCCTGGGCACCTTTTCTGGCTGCAATATCTCCTCTTTATCAAGGCCTGCTTGTTCAGTCACTGCAACATGCTGTTCTGTGGATATTGTGAAAGGTGCAGTGATCTCTGTGACTGGTTTTTCTTGTTTCAACTCTGACTCCTTCACCAGAAGGCTAGTCTCTTCAACTGTTATTGGCATGTCCACTGAAAGTGAGTATGGTGCTGTGACTTCGTCTGGAGGGTGGTCAACATGAAGTGCAGTCTCTTTATCGAGAACTTTGTGTTCATGAATAACGATATGCTGTTGTGTTGTCAGTGTGTATGGCGCTGTGGTTTCTGGAGGAAGTTCTTTTGCCTTGAGTTCAGATTCCTTGGAAAACAAACTGACATCTTCAATGGTCAAAGGCTCTTCGAGTAACATCGAGCATGGTGCTGTTACCTCAGCAGGAAGCTTTTCTTGATCTAATAGTTTTTCTTTGTCAAAGGTTCCATGGGCTGAAACAACAACATGCTGCTGAGTAGGAATTGTAAATGGTGCTGTGACTGTTGCTGGGAGATCTTTTAGTTTTAGGTCTGACTCTTTAGTGAAAAGATCTGTTTGTTCAATTGTTAAGGATTCTTCCAGTGGAACTGAAAATGGAGCATTAATTTCTTTTGGAAGCTTAGCAATCTCCAATACTTCTTCCTTATCAAGAGCTGGGTGTTCAGACACCTGAACATGCTGTTCAGTTGAGATAGTGTATGGAACAGTCACCTCATTTGGCTGCTCTTGCACCCCAAGCATTTTTTCTTTCATGAGGGTAGGCTCAGCAAGAACTGACAAGCTTTCACTGGTTGTCATGATTGGTTCTGCAGTAGCACGTTTAGGCTCAAAGTATGCTTCAATGTGTTCTTCCTTTGCTAATATCACAGGCTCGGAAATGGACACAGGCTCATCAGTTGTCACCTTCATTGTTGATGTAATGCCTTCTGGTACTTTTTCGACTCTTAAATCACCTTCTCTGCCCAGCGTTGAAGTTTCTGAGATTGTTATTGGTGTATCTGTTGGCATTGTGATTTCAGCTTTTAAATGTCTTGGCATTTTTTCTGGAGTGTACTCTCCCTCCATTATGAAACTTGACATAAGAGAAACATTCACTGGCTGCTGTGCATCTATAGTGCACGGTGCTTTGGTACCTGATGGCTTATGTTCAAGCTTGAGTTCTGTCTCCTTTATGAGCACGGGAATTTGTGTGACACACACATGTTGTTCTGTTGGAATACTAAATGGTGCCGTGGACTGTGGTGGTCTAGCTTCACCTGGGAGGTCGGTTTCTTTCATAAGAACAGGAACTTCTGAAACTAGCAGCGGCTGATCAGTCAAAAGTTCAGATTTTACTTTTGTTGTCGGTAGGTCCCTATCGAGAGGTAGTGCCTCCTCTGAAGTTAGTGCTTCTGTTTCGTATACAATAAGAGGGCGGTTTGGTGCCACAGTTGATACACTGAGTTCCTGCGCTGGTGCCTGATGTACTTCAATATGTTCTTCCATGCTCATAGCTTCTACTTCAGTTACTTGGAGAGACTCTTCAGTCAGCAGTGTGAGTGAAGCACTGACTGACTTGGGAAGTTTGAACTGGTCGGCATGAGCTTCTTTCAAAGCAGTCTCCACCGCTGATATGGCGAGGGCCTCAATTGTCGTGAATGTGCTTGTTGGTGTGACTTCTTTATGGAGTGGCTCAGTTTTTAACTCAGTTCCTGTTAGCCCTGGTGTAGTTTCATGGACTTGAATTCCTAGAGATGTTGCCATGCCTACTTCAGCTTTAGCCTCAGCAACTGGAGTTGTCTTAATGGCACCTGTTGTCATATGCACACCACTTTCTTCTACAGTTAATGGTGCCAGTGGCAGAAACCTTAGCTCGGCAGTATGCATATCTGGCAATTCAGTGGGCTTGGCATCTGAAGTAGAGGCTTCTGCAACTATATCTTTAACCAGGAGACTCTGCATTTGTTCCAAAACTGGTTTTGCATGCTTCGTCAAATCTGGTGCTTCCTCCAGTTCGGCAGCCGTTTCTGAAATTATGCATGGAATAAATTTTCAGAAAAAAATTCATGCAGGGTGTACATCTGCAGGACTGATTGTCCACTACCCACATGAAAATGTCATACCTATACATTAAGCAACAAAATGTGGCACATCCTACATAGTTTTGGTAAAGGTGAAAGCGAGTTGCTTTCAATGCTACTTAGGGCTCTCTGCCTTGTTATCAAAAACAAGGCAGAGAATAACAAGAAGGACAGTTCGTCCTTCTTGTTATCAAAACATTTCTTTTCATTGGCATGTAATATATGGATAGGTCATGTATCAAGGCTGCACAGATACTTACCTTATTAGAGTTAACATTTAGAACAAAAAAAAAATGCCCAAGAGTGCTAATTTAGGCTAGCTGTTTGAAGTGCAACGTTCTAAATAAACAGTGTGGATAACAGAACATATAAGATGACAATACAGGCAGCAACTGTCAAGTGGTCATTCATTCAAGGAACAAAAATATTTGCAACAAAAATGCAGAAATTGTGATTGATAGCCAACGTCACGAAACAGCACGACTAATACTGTGATATATTAGGCATCAAAATAGACAAGGACTGTGGCCACCTGGCAGCTAGCACTAGCTGAATTATTATGCGGACAAACTGAAGGTACTTCTAAGCAACTCGAAGAGCAAAAGAGTAGAAACTAATTACACCAACAACAGCAAAAAAAGAGAGACAAGGATAACAAGCAACACATGTTAACAACTATGATAGCCAAAAAGACAACAAAAGGCAACAACAAAAGACAACGTATAGATGGCAGTGGTGAAAAGAAGTGTGATGGATGACAAAGTGTGCAAATATCGGCTGAATGCTGGTTTTAGATCTATATAACCGCTTAGCTATGCAATAATGATAAATTATTAAACGGGGACTGCCACTCGAGCCAATGTCTTGACAAGAGGACTTATCTTTGTCAGGCCCTGATAAAAACAAGTCCTCTTGTCAAAGCATTGGCTCTACTGCCATTTCCTGTTTAAATATTTCTGATCACTGCAAGCCTCCACCTTGCTTAGAACTTCTACCTTGTTTGTAGTGCAATAAAACATACATAACCGGAACCTCCCTTTTTAGTGATGCATGCTTACCATATTTCAGGTGCTGGCTGTTCATGAAAGAAAAAACTGGAAGATGTCTTAACAACAGGTTGCTCAAACATTTTAATTCGCTAAAAGGAACAACAGGCAGTACTTCTGCCCAGTTTAATAATACATGTTGGTGCTTCCCTCTTTTTGACAAGGCCGGCCGACTCATAAATACTGTGAACAGTGAGCACATGAAATTGACAAAGTATATATCATTAAAAGGAGATGTTCTGCCTCTCTTATAGTACCACAAGGAGACTTCATATCTTGACAACTAGCATTCTGTCTAGATTTAGATACATCGTCACCCAATACATTCATTTTCGCCACTGCCATCTTTACATTAGTTTTTGCAGTCTTTTTTTGTTATTATAGTTGTCTACATGTGTTGTTTGTTATCCATACTGCTTTCTTCTTTTGTACTTGGTTTTTTGTAGGGGTGTGAATGTCAAATTTTCAAGTGTGAAATGCATTCAGATAATCAAACCAAGCGCGAATAGAATAGAATATTTTTTTTATATATTTTCGTATATGAATAGTACGACCACTGACTTTAGCAAAACAAAAATTTTCTTCACAGATATGAAAAAGTAACTTTATTGTGCAGCAAATAATGTACAGAAAATTTATGGATTGTACAACACTATTGCTTTACAGTACCAGATATGCATTCATTTAATGTTGTCATGAAGAATGGATCGCTGCTTCGTATGTTCGGGAAGCAGCGCCACTGTTGTGCATGTCACCATTCCTCCAGACAACGAAAACAGCCGCTCACAAGACACGCTAGTGCTGATGTGTTAATCTTGTTGTCATAGTTTAATCCTCTAGGCTATGAGTTCTCAAACTGGCTTCTGCAGAACCCAGGGGTTCCGAGAAGGGCATTTTAGGGTACCGCGAGCGGTCAGAACAAATGTGACCCGCTCCCGTTTTACCCCCATTAACACCCAATTATTGACTTAGATGAGAAAACTTACAAAAATTTTACATGTAACGAAGCCATCACACGTGTTGTATCCACACATCGGGTGTCTGCGGGTAGCAAGAGACCCATGCGGTAGCAGTAGTAAAGGCTCGTCATCTAGTGCGTGCCATGAAATTTGCGATTTGCGGACTCGCAGTGACAAAGCACCTGGAGTGCAGGTAGAATATTCATGCTTGTGAGCGCAGTCTGTAACACGTGCGCGGGAATATATTCAGTAATTCTACAAGCCATTTGTGGCTCATGGCACACCAGTGTTCACGTCGCTCAGTTTTTATATACGCTGATTTGCTACTGCACTTTATCTATGTGTTATAGCGAGTTCCACATCAATAGCAACGACCTTCGAGATTAAAGATAACAGGCCAATTTGGTGGCATTAATACTGTGGTTGCGTGCATCGAAGGGTGTCATCGCCAAACACTCCCCCATTCCGATTTTTCTCGTGCTAAATGTACATGAAAAAGTTACGGGTTCCGTGGCTCTCTGGAAAAGCCATTAGGGTTCCCCAAGGCCAGAAGGTTTGAGAACCCCTGCTCTAAGCAAGCTTTCTCATTTGGGAAGAACAGTGACAATTGAGAGGCACGATGTTCATTGCAGGTGCTACACCTTAGGATAACCTAGAATAATGCTGAGTTTCCTGATTTCCAGACATTTCTTCTAATTTTGCAATGGCTCCCCATATCTATTGCAACAACCTGCTTGGCCTCATACACAGTGCCACTCTCTGGCCACTATACTTGAATACTGGCACAACATTTGCAAAAGCACACTAGGGGGAAGGCAATGTAGCAACTAAAACTAATTTGTCTATTTTTGCATGAACTTTTGTAAACTTTATCACAGGCATGTAATTCTGTGTGCTGACTTGAATACTTGTTACGAAGTTGTGTGGTGTTAGAATATTTTGAATAGCAAAAGTGCCTTGTGAGTAGAATTAAATACCAAGCTATTCGAATAGAATATTTGAAGTTCCGAATATTCACACACCCGTAGTTTTTTGCTTTCTTGCTTTTCCTGTTACTTAGAAGTACCTTCAATTTGCCAGCTGAATTCAGTCATTTATAGCTGCCGGCTGGCCGTAGCCCTTGTCTAATTTGGTGCAGATTTAGTTGTGCTGTTTCGTGACATGGGCTTTAATGACCGAAAGCTGAGCTAGTTTGCAGGGATTCATGGGCTTTAAGTCTTGATTCCTGCCTTTCTCTTGAATAAATTTTCATTCCTCGAATGAACAGCCAGTTGATAATTTGCACTCATGTTGTCATCTTCTCGTGTACTGTTGCATATGCTGTTTGTTCAGTATGTGAAACATTAACTGTAGAGTATTGAACGATGTACAATTTCTGAGATGTATTTCTTCACAATATAGGTTGAAGTAGAAGCACCGAGTAAGCTGGTAAATATTCAAGGAAACTGAACCATGCCAAACCACAAGAGGCAGGAAATGACAAGAAAGTGCTTAACAGCAAGAGTACTTTTTGTTTCTCCATTCTTTCTGGTTTGAACATGTTCAGTTTTCTTGACATTAAGCCATAGCATATTACCTGTCTGATCTTTCACTTCTAGACAGTTAAGGGATGCTCATGTCAGGTTCAACTCCCAGAAGTTAAAGTGCACATATTCAAGCAGTTGTATTATATTGACCTCAGCTCTGTATTATTCTGACAGTTATGTTGTATTCTTGTGGCACAAATACAATCTGTGATATCACTCTTATTGCTCGTAACCTTTTGTCAGTACATGTTCATGTAAGTTATTGCTTCACTAACCTGGCAACTGTCAGGTTCCTGACAATTGCCAGGTTAGTCCTGCCATAAAGCCTCATTTAGACTTTATGGTGTTCAAATAAATTATCAGATAAGGCAACATTTTTGACATAATATACTGTTATCAGGCACGCTGACTTTTCAGAAGGACATGAGTATTTTGGGCTGATTTTGCAGTTCAATTACACAAGTATGCTTTCTCACTGAATTAATTGGTAACAAAAGCTTCTAAAGTTTAAGATGTAAGAAAAACAATGAAAAAGTAGTTGAAATTACATGAAGGACAAGACTGTTGAACTTAAAGCACCAGTTAGATTGCTTGTAGTTGGTAGTGCACTAAACAGTTTTAATTTTTTTTTCATTTCTCTTGCTTGCTCCCTCACACTCTATCCAGTGTTCATGTGGAATTGTGAGGTCGGAAAGAAAAAGAAAGAAAGCCAGTTGCCTCAGATGAAAAGATTACAAGAAAGCAAAATGGGCCTCAGTTTGGCATTGTTTCCCATTTTGTGTAAACTTCTTTGCATGCCTAAAATTGTTGCACCATAATGAAAGTTTTTTGAAAACACATGGAGAGGTGTGAGCACTGCAATTACAAAGTTTTTTGAAAAGTGTGAACTCCATAAATGCATTTTGGGTGCTTAATCACACTCAACATAGATTAAAAAGGCAAAATAAGCTACAAACAGCGTGTAAAGTTTGGCAGACAAAGAAGAAAAAAAAAGAAACCTTTGTCCACATTACACATACAGAATTTAATTGTAGTATGCTGCAGAAAGTTCAATTTACAGACGTCTTTTAATGAAAGTCAATTCTGAAAAGGCTAACAGGACTTCATCACAGCCTTATTATAATTATCATTATCATGTGAATTTCATTTTCATTAGAATTGTGTTCTACGCCTAATTGATTTTTAATAAAATGCTGCTTAAGTGTAAAGCATCTAGCTTTCCCCATGTTTTTTCAGTTTCATTGGCTAACATAACATTAACATGTTATGTTAGCCAATGCTACATTGCTCAACATTTTCAAATGAAATGCTTTGTAAGGCTTGACGATTTAGGGTAGTAGCATGCACACACTTTTGAATTAAAGGCCAATTTTTGTCATATGAATTCAAGAGATAACTAGCTGGTGCTGAGCTTAACATGAAATGTGTAGTGCTATGGAATGTGAAGCAAACTATAAAATATGTACATTAAGGCATTACCATATAAAACCAACAGATAATGAATCCAAGGAAAACAGGGGAAGTTACACATATTTTTAACTGAAGTGTAGAAACCATTAAATAAAGGGATACAACTTCTCACAGATGGGAGCCAAACTCACAACCTCTGCATTATGTGTGTGTTGCCCTACCAATAACTTCCCCCATGCTTTCCTTGGATTCATTCATTCATTCATTCATTCATTCATTCATTCATTCATTCATTCATTCATTCATTCATTTTACATACTGCAGCCCCGCTGGGGCTATTGTTGGATTCATATAACTGTGTACAACAACTATAACATATAACTGTGTACAACAAAAATGCACTTTTCGATAAATTCCCCTGGTCTATATTGAGAGACTGTGACACTGAAATAATTTTTTTCTTGTGTAGTGGTATTGCTCACACAGGGAGAAATGTCTTTTTTTTTAAATTTCTGTGTGCTTGCTGACTGAAAGACAGTTTGTAAAAGTGACTTAGAGATGTAAACCTGATGATGATGTGTGGCACTTTAATGGTACAAAGTATGGCCAAACAGTGCCATGAAGATTAATTATGGGTAATCAATGAAGCAATGAGTTCAATGGATAAATATAATGTGGCTGTATAAAGGCCTAAAGATATTTGCTGCATATTGCATATATATATATATACTATATGAATTAAAATTGCAACAGTGGCTACTGACTGATGTGTCAAATGAATATAAGAGATATATGCATATACAGTAGACCATTGTTAAACAGAACCTAAAGGGACCAGGAAAAAATGTTCCATTTAACAGGAGTTCTGTTTACTGAGAGATGACCACGGGTGCAGAACTCAAGTACGAAACCAATCATATTAGAGGCAACTGTTCTATTTAGGCAGAAATTTCGTTTACAAGATATCTGTTTACTGAGAGTTTACTACAGGGGAGATGTGCACATAGGAGATACGCATATAGGGCATCAGCCTCAGTCCAGAGGCTGTGCAACGAATCTTTCGACCTTATAATCTGCAATGAATAAACATCATATAAGAAGTTTAAAACGGTGTTGCTGTCAAATAATGGGCCTATGCTTTGTAAAAATGATAATGTAAAGAGGTATGCTGTTGGCAAGCTAAAGAAAAGTGTTTTTTTTTTCTTTCAGCCTGAGTTTCCTTACCTTCCAACTAGATGTGCAGGATGGTTCAAGTCTCACAACATTTAAAGCAAATAGGAGCCTCACCACCAGTCAAAAGGTAAATGTATACACTGTGTGAATGGCCTATCTTTGATTGACAAAAATTACTTTCTTGCAACACATTTTCATTAGTGGTGGCGAATTTCCGAAATGCCGTGAATTTAAATGAAGCTTCTTCAATATTTTGGCATCCCCACATTTCGCATCCATTATGGTAGCTTAGCAGGTAACGTGTCATGTCGCTAAGCTCGAGGATGCGGGTTCGATTTGTGGCCATGGCAGCCGCATTTCAGTGGGGGCAAAATACAAGGACACCCATGTACTTTGATTTAGGTGCACGTTAAAGAACCCCAGATGGTTAGAATGAATGTGGAGGCACACCCCCACTACGGTGCGACTCATAATGATACTGCGGTTTTGGCATGTAAAATCCCATAACTACATTATATTAGAGTATCCCACATTCGATCCATGCCAATAGCTCTGAAGTTTTCGGCACAGAAGAGGCTTCAAGTCGACGGCTGGGACTGCAATGTAAGTTTTATTGATAGCTTTTGTTGCAGCAGATTCTATGCAAAGCATAGAAGGATGCTGCCATTTAGTAGAATTACCTTTTCTGCTGAGCACTTCATGTTCAGAGTAAAAGTAGCTTTCTTCGTTCTTGGCTTTTTCTCTGCCACCTACCTGAATCCTTGTAAACAGATATATAGTGCACCTTTTCACTTATTATGTGGCAAGCACACGACAGATTGAGGAGTACTTTTCTAGGCCTTTTCCTATCTCCATGAAAGTTTGTTATATACTACCACAAAAAAGATAAAAGAATGACAACACACTTTCACTGCTTATAGATTGTACAGGTGTTAGCAGAAAAACACACATCCGTAAATATGAAAAGAGTTAACAAAGCTAACAGCTTAAGTTTATAAAAACATTATGTTTATATTATAAACATAAGCTTGTCACTAAGAATAAGAAATGAACAGTACATACATACCAGAAATACCCATATGGATATTCTTTAAGGCAAGTTTACTTACTGTGGTCCCATAACTTCTTCGTGGAATGGCTACCATGTTGGTAATTGAAAGTAGCAAATGCATGGAGTATCACGTGCTTCCAGATTCTTGTTGCAAGCCCCTGTTTCTATCACAAAAACAAGCACATGCACATGCTTTCGCACAAATATTGATCATACATTGGTGTTTGTACTACTACTGCACATATTCTGGCATTACCATGCAGGTTAAGATATAGCAGCTACACAGTCGAAACTGGGTGAGCCTAGTTTTAATGGCGGTGCGATATGCAGGAAATGAAGATGTAAGAACAGTAGGCATGCTCCAACCTGACACTTTTTCTTGCAATGATTGTTCAGCTTCAGCTTCAGCCATCTGCTTAGAAGGCTGTGAGATTGACGCGGCCACGATGCTGGCTTGTGGTGGAAATACTGTTGGCAGCCAGGTAAAGATAGTATTAGTACTTTTTGCAAATCAGTTAACATACACTGTGAATTGTTACCACAAACAAACCGTGTTAATGCTAGGGAAGCCATTAATAAGCAAAGCACTTATAGAGACAAGTAATGTGAGAAAAGCTGAGCGCTGACTCCTGACATATGACAAAAAAAAGAGAGAGAGAGAGAAAAAAAAGAAAAGACCCCCCCCCCCCCCCAAAAAAAAAAAGAATGCACGACCTCCAGACACTGCAATGGATGCTAAAGTTTATGTAATATAGTGATTAAGTAAATCAATCCAACAGACAATTAGGTCAAGAAAAGCATAGGGGACATTAATTGTTGTCTTTAACTGTAGTGTAGTAATTTATGACATAATTACTACACGACTGTTAAAGACAACAATTATGCTTTCCTTGGTCTAATCTATCTGTTGGATTCATTTGATTGTGTCTAACAAATAAACAAGCCCCTCGAAAAAATTCCCTTTGTTTCGCTCAAATGATCAAGTGGCATCTTTAAAACTAACATGTGTAGGGTGTCTCATGTAAAAGAGGCCAATGTGTTCAATATAATGTCTTGTGCAGGCAAAACAGTGCTTTCTTATTTTTTCAATGCTGAGTAATGCTTACTGAGCATTGATAAACCAATAAGTTTGGTTATTATTTCTGGACTGTCTTTTAATATTGATTTGCAAGTGCAGCCATCAGATCTTCATTGTTTATGCTCAAGTTTAATTTTTATGTAGAATTTTCTCTTTGTAAAAAATACTAGTAGTAAAAAAACAGACAGTACTGCTGGTAGCACATTCAATGAACTGCTCATCGATTAGCCAAGTTCATGGTCTGACATTTCATCCTCTTGAATGTGACATATTGGTCACGTTGCTTGTGGGTACTACATTAATGCCATCCACTGTTATCTTGCAACACCGAAAACAGAAATAGTATGCTGTAATGATGATAACAAGCAAATAATTAGGTCAAGCCATTACTGCATGTTTCTCAGAGTTTTGTCATGCAGTATGAAGTATAACCACTCACTGGCATAACCAGACAGGTTATTTATACATAGAAAGCCACCATCATGAACAAATGTCTTAATTTTCATAGGTCTACCAAGACAAGCTTGGAGCCATGCTAACCTGGCTCTGTACTGAAACTAAAGTGCTTGTGTAATGTGCGTGGAAATGGAGCTGGACATTAGTCAGGCACATGTGGCACCACTGTCCTGTTCTCTGTAATCTTGACCCACTGTCTTAGCTTGGTGGCTAAGGTGCTCTGCTGATAAGGTTGAGGGCACGTGTTTGATTCCTGGCCACAGTGACTGCATTTCAATGAACAGGGTTGAAATACAAGAACACCCATATGTATACTACTTAGATTTCGGTGCATGCTAAAGGAACCCTAGGTGATTGAAATATAATATGCAGTCCTCCACTATGGCGTGACTCATAATCATACCAGGGTTTTGGCATGTAAAACCCCAGAATTATTTTTGCTACGATCTTGCAGTGTTGGAGATAAATAAACAGAACGAAGAGGTTGAGAAACTACACAAAATATAGTCTGGTTTGAACAGTTTTGATATTTTTGAGGGCAATTCATAACATTCTGACCTCAGCGAAGGCCATGATTTAATTGTAATAATTATATCATACTTCTATTGATAGGTTGGAAAGCTCATTCATGAGTTGACTCACTCAGACTGAGCCATGAGTCTGAGTCTGAGTGAGTCTGAGTGAGTCCGAGTGAGTAATATTTTGGTAGGGTGCCAGCTCAATATTGATCAAAGGCTTGAGTTACGGGGGGGAGGGGGTTGCTCTTTGACCTTCCCCTCCCCCCCACAATCTCTGTCACTGGAAGTTCTTGACAAAATATCTCGTGTTGGTCGTGCCTTTCAATAAAGATGCCCTTACTGGATTGCAACCACTGATAACTCGCATTTTAAGATATGAGATCAAAAGGGGCCATGTAGAGCATCGATTATATGATATTGGTGTTAAAGAGCATTGACACCATGGTGAAAAAGCTAATTATACACCAACACGCTCATGAGTCGACTCACTTGGACTCAGATTGGGCTGTGAGTCTGAGTCTGTGTGAGTCCAGCCGAGTAATACTTTGGTGAGCTTGAGTCTGAGTAAGTCTGTGTGAGGAAAACTTTAGTGAGTCTGAGTCTGAGAAGTCCGGTTGAGGAAAAGTTTGGTGAGTCTGAGTCCGAGTGAACCCTAAACATAAAATATATTCTAGTTACGGAGGTTTTCTGATACCAAGTGTTGTAGTGTGTGATTACAAGATATCTTCAATGAAAATGCATTGTATTATTCCTAAATGTTTTCTTTCTTTCATGACTCTAATATTATTTCCTTGGTGTTTCGCTGCCCTGTTTATGTACACTGTTTAATAGCCTGTCACTTTGTCTTTCTCCTTGTCATTTTGGTTATTCATTATGTTCAGCACAGTCTGCTGTAAACGCGCCGAAGTGTACATTTTGGGGGGCCGGAGCTAGTCAAGCTGCCCGTCAGCTTTTTCTCCCTGCCTCCCTCATCTTATGCTTGATGAAAAATAAAGGACCTATTATTATTATTATTATATTACTTGAGTGAGTCTGGGTGAGCTCCACATATTTTTCCAACCTTTGCTTGTTTTATAAGTTCGTCATAATATGTACCTTACTTATACAAGACCTCTACTGACAACTCTTCAGCAACATTTTTCATGTTTGCCTTACCATTCTTGCTCATAGTTTAAATAATGTAAAATATCTTGTATATCAATGGGCTTGTGACATTCTCTTGACTTGTGCCCCAAGACATCCATATATAATTACAGTGGAACCTCGTTAATGCGTACCTGCCGCAGGGGCGGCGCCAGTGGAGGGTTTGGGGGGGCTCCAGCCCCCCCAAAATTTCTGCCTGCCCCCCCTTTGCCCCCCCAAGAGCAAGCATAGTCAAAATACAATGCATATGTTCCCAGCCTCTCTGCCCCCCCTGAAGGAACCCACTTGTCGTGGGTGCCCCCCCAGTAAAAAAATCCTGGCGCCGCCACTGACCTGCCGGGAACGCCGCGTAACTACGCACTAAACGGTAGTACGCATTAACCACAAAGTAAAGATTTGCATCTCCTCGCGTACGCCATCGCCGCCAGCAAAGAAATAAATACAGTGCCACAGCAAATATTGCCTAAAGTACCCATTGCAAAGCCTTTTCTTTCTTTTTGCCAAAGTGGAGAAAAGATTCTGGTACTCTCGCACAACCGTCCGATAGTGCCGATAGCGCGCGGTGGCGACGCCAAGCAGCATTTCGGAACTATTACAGGGTCCGGTATACGCAGTGACCAGCATAGCGACAGAACGGACAGTGTCGGCTTTCCGCGATATATGTGCGTGCGTCTGTACCGCGATCTGCTCATAAACGAAAACTGACGCAGTTCCATTGAAACGCGGTACGGCTGCGTGGAGCCGATCGTCTCCTGGCTAGTTGCGTGCAGCGCGTCGCCTTCTCGGCTCACGCCGTCACTGCCGGGCCGCTTGCTGTACCGCACGGCGCATTTGTCGTGGGAGTGTTCTTCGTAGCCACTTCACTCCAGACTGTGCACAGATGCGGCGAGTAACTTGTTCGGTTAACGCGGCGATGACGAACTTCCTGCAAGCGATGCGCACTCCGCGACGCTGTAGCGGTCCTGGCAGCGAATGGCAGCGCGTTTGGGTGGTCGCCCAATAAAAGCGTGCAGTATGGTTGCAACAGCGCTACGCTTGCTGTACCGTACGTGTGCGTTTAACGTGATAGCGTCAATGCAAAGGTTTCTCGTCGCCCGCGACCAGCAACGCTCAACTCCGCAACAGCGAGCTGCTTTCTTTTCTACAAAGCGGCGCGCGCTTGAACACGGCCCCGCGCAACGAGGCGGCAGCGATCGGCGGCCCAGCGCGTTCAGGTTGTCGCCTATTAAAAGCGTGCAGTAGGCTTAAAGTGGTGCTGCGCTGCACGCGTGCCCGAGCAGATATCTGAAGATACTTATTGTGATAAGGTTGTCGGCGATAAGTCATGCTGGCGCGTTCGTCGGTGGCCGTCACCTTCGTTCTTTCCCGCTTACCCGCAAAAGCATCGCCGCAATCGCGCGGAAGTCGGAATCAGTGATCGACAGATACGCACTTCTCGAAAAGACGGAAAACCTTTGGCGGCACATTGTGGCGTCGGGAAGTTCAGCGGCGCAGTAAAATTTTATGGCACAAAACGTTATCACGGTACGCAGGGTACGCACTAACCGGTAGGCGTAGGCCGAAGTACTACGGCTTAAGCGGTCAGCGAATGCATTGGGCTCTATGGGACTCGGTCGGGGATTCGTCGCAACTACGTTTTAACCGTTAGTACGCTTAAAGCGGGTACGTATTAACGAGGTTTGACTGTGTATGTTGTGGAGCAGACAATGTT
Source organism: Rhipicephalus sanguineus (assembly GCF_013339695.2). Lineage (NCBI taxonomy): Eukaryota > Metazoa > Arthropoda > Arachnida > Ixodida > Ixodidae > Rhipicephalus > Rhipicephalus sanguineus. Next base: position 277,650,797 of record NC_051176.1, on the reverse strand, counting down.
TAATATTATGCAGGGGCTTCAGTGATTAGCAGTTCTTGAAATGACTAATGCAGTTGAGCCATGAAAAGTTATGCTATAGCAAAGCCTAATTCCATGTGCAGCTCCCATGCTTTGAACATGAAAAAAGAAACTAAAATTAAAATACTAGTGTCTCTGTCAAATTTCACAGCGTGACTAGTAAATCTAGTTATAGTGTAATTAAAACTGTCCTTGCAGTGTATCTGTTTCCAGTATACTTCTATAAATGAAAATTATGCTATGTACTTATATGGTGAAGGCCTATTAATTAATAAAATAATTTTCGGAGAGCATTAAACATGGTAACTTCAGGATATTAAAAAGCTGTGCTTCATCTCCATTCAGGGATTCCAACTGCATAAGGCAGCTACAATGCTTTATATGACACCAACTACAAGTAATGCTTACAGCCCTGTGCAACACCTTCTCTAACTATACATGCCTGGACCATCGCCTCTTTTCCATAGAGGGCCTCCTGCAAGGAAAAACCATCGTAGAGGCCCTGGCTCCTGCTGCGTGCCAGGTGCCGTGGGAGTGCGCTTGCCACTGTACCGATTAGTCATGTGATATGACTTTATCAACTGCTCAGAGGCAGCTGCGAGAGCTTTGTGTGCTTAAAAGCGAATGCGGTGAGAGGTACTGGCCACTGTACCAAAAGGAGAAAGAAAAAAAGTCACAGTTTCACTGCAAGGGCGAAGCAATGAATGCAGTCGCACAAACTGTAGAGTTATACGAAGTGAGGCTGGCAGCTAACTGTTTCGTATCTGATCTCGCATAACTACAAAACGCTGGTGTAAGAGGATACGGCCGCTCCAGGGAGAGATGCTCTCCGCATAGTCACTTTGCGTTGAGAGCGCAGCACGTAGCAGGGTATAAGAGCCGCCCGCTGTGATGGCTGTCGGGATAGCGAGCGCGACAGCGATCGTGACTGCGCCCTTAGATACAAAGTTCAAAGTTGCTGCTCGCGCGACATCCCCCCCCTCCTTGCATCTCCGAGCACCCTCCTTGCACCCTCCGAGTGACGGAAATGGGCCGGCTCGTTTGATCTCTGCTTCGGCGGCGTTCGTCGCCCCCGCTCGCGCGCTTTTACCCGCGGTAGAACATACGATGCGCGGGGGGGGGGGGGGGGGATCTTATCAATTTGGACTTCATACGGGAGGGACATGACGGCGATGGCAAAAACCCATCGAGGCTGTCCATATAATTGCTATCACAATAACAAGTAAGGGAAAGGCAGCGCATTCGCAGCTCACCTTCCAGGCACTGTGTTATAGGAGGTGTTGCCCTGTGTGATGTAATGGCCTCATTATGTACACAAAATGTTGATCACCCACTAGGTCTAAAATACAGTGCTGCTTGATACAGAAACAGCCCTAGCAAAAATTCCCAATAAAAAACCAATAGCCTATTGGGTTATTGACACCTATTGGTCTATTGGTTCTATAGGTCTATTGGAACTGTATTTGGCTATTGGTCTATTGGTTCTATATCAGCCTACTGGACCTATATTGGTGTATTGGTTCTCTATTAGCCAATTGGAATTATATTGGCCTATTGGTTCTGTATTTGCCTGCTGGCATTGTATTAGTTCTGTATTTGCCCACTTCTCAGCCCCATTAGAATTAGTCTTGCGCAAGTGTTTTATGGGTGTCTTGTCGTCATGCAGAAGGCCCACACTGTGGCAGCGCCCCTGCAATGATAATCACAGTGGATGAATAAGACATATGTTCAAATATATTCTCATAATCAAAACTACAAGTGCTTCTTCTGGCCCTTGATGATGTTGGCGATCTTGCGGGCCTCATCCGCACTCGAGGAAGTGCCTGAAAAATTCTGTAAATAAACAGAGCCATGAAATCAGAAAACAGTAACACATGTTTAATTAAAGTTTACCTTCAAAGCAATGTATAGAAAGTAGACGGCACAGTGAGAAATTATCTAGACCTTAATTCACTGCACATGTTCACAATGTTGCAGGAGCTGAACTATAGCAAAAAACTGAGTGAAATATTACACACCCAACTGTGGCTCATTGCGTGGAAGAAAACAGTATATCGGCAAAATTTTGCGGCAAAAAAGGAAGGAAAAGAAAGGGGCAAAATTTTTTTAAAAATTAAGCAGCACCTTATCCCGTTTACACGCTTGCGTCCTGTGTTTTTTGAGCTGTACCCAAGAATGAACTGCAAACTCGTCCTTAAATTACAGCAAACTCAATAATCACTTACTATCTGTGACGTGCTCTTTTTCACGGTGGTGGTGCGACTATCATACTAGAGCATGCCACTAAATCTCAACTTAAAGATGGCATGAAATAAATTAAGCTAGGGTAGATTCACGATGAGGCAACGGTAATATGTAAGACAGTAGTAAAGGCAGCCTAGATTCCATATCGTTGCAAGCCCAACACAGCAGTCAGGCTGCAATGAGTTGGATATAACACACGTGCTGCATGTTACGTGCTTATGCAATTAAGCCAACAACATTAATAAACCCACTCCTGCGATAGCCCTAATTGGGCTGCAGTATGTAAAAATAAAAAAATATGAAATAAAAAATCGCACCAGTGCAGTACATATGCTATGCACATTTTGTATAATGAATTATCATGTGGCCTTCTGTGGTTCTTGTGACATTATGTCGAACAAGTATGATAAGCCGATTGGCGCGCACTACAACACACAAACAGCATCGACTAGAGCGTTTTACTATGAGGCGATAAACGCATTTTCGGCTTAACACGCACGTTGTAAATAGGGAGTGGATATTCGCCCGGCATCCGGCTGAACTGCGCGAGCGGAACTTGGCCGGCAGTGTCTCCTCATTGGCCGGCGGTAGTCACGTGGTTAATGCCGGCATCCTGTGGCAAAAAGTGCTTTGCCGGCACGGGTATTTGCCGAGTGTCATTTCGCGAGCGGCCGTCAAGCGAAGAGTGCCGGCATTTAGTGAGGGAACAATTATATGCCGGTACTTTGACTTACCCACGCCGTCGTCACATCTGAAAACGCACGCCGTGACAGCAACAGTTGTCCGGTTCTGGTTTGACCGGCAGTTTGCTTTTGCGGCCGGACGCGTCAAGCGACGAGCGCCGGCACTTAGCGCACGGGTATTTGCGAGTTTCATTTCGCGAGCGGCCGTCAAGCGAAGAGTGCCGGCATAGACCCACGCCGTCGCCACGTCTGAGAACGCACGCCGTGATGGCAACAGAGTTGTCTGGTTGTGGTTTGACCGGCAGTTTGCTTTCACGAGCGGCCGGCCGTCAAGCGACGAGCGCCGGCACTTAGCGCGGAGACAATTATTTGCCGGTAGTTTTACTTATCCATGGTATAGCCTCCCCTGAAAACAGGCTGTGACTACTACGACGGCACAAGTCGTCCGGTTGTGCCCCTAGCAAAAATTCTGATAGAGGTCTGTATCAGTCTGATACAGTTTCCTATCAGTTGCCACAGTCTTGTATAAGACTGATACAAAGTCCTATCAGTTCTGATAGACATCCGTATCAGTCTGATACAGTTTCTTGTCAGTTTTACCAGTCTTGTATCACACTGATACAGGGTCTTACCAGTGCTAACAGTTTTTCAATCAGTCTGATTGGCCATTTCTATGGTGTATATTAGTCTATAGGTTTTTAGTCTTTTGTTGGTTTATGGGATCTTCATAAAATGCAGTAGTGTCATTTTAACAGTTACTCTTTTTTTTAAACACACTGGTCACATATATATGATTGGTCATTTCTGCATGCATACTGGTGTATCAGTGTTTTCTATTGAACACTTGGCGACCATCGTATGACATATTACCATCATTCAATGAGTGCCACTGGTAGCTTTTGGATGCGTAGAATAAAGATGTATAATGCTTCATGCAGGTGTTAAGCATAATGAACACACTGAGCTTTGCAAAGCAGGTTTCAGGCTAGATGAACATCTCTCATTCTATGTACAAATGGGGTTGCAGGTGCCAGATAGCAACGCAGTTTATTGCGACATTCAGGTATCTTAGGAATTTTAAGACACTAAGTATACAAAGCTTATCACACAGCAGTACAAACACAACTTAAAACAACCATACAAACAAAACTTCTCATCACACAGCAGTACCAACACAACTTAAAACAACAATACAAACAAAACTCATCACACAGCAATACCAACGTAACTTTTAAATTTTTAGCTTATAGGGCCAGTAAACATCCCAGGACACTAAACTTCATATATAGAGTACAATTGTGTCCTATTGTGAAATGAGCATGCTGATGCAATAATTTTTTGAAACTGTGCGGAGTTGAAAGCCTCAGTGTCTGGATGCTGCGGTTTCTTGCTTTCACGACCCAAGCTGGCCCTAGCTGCCTCCCCCACATAGTGCTTTGCCTTTAATGATGAGACACTACATCAGTGCCATAATCCATACTGGATGAAATCCTTTAAAGGGGGGATGAACCACTTTTCCAAGTAATAATCGAATGACCTCAGGGTCGAAGTTTATTGCCTCGCAAATCCACTGCCACAAAAATTTCAAAGCGAGCGGAATTAGAAGGGTTTGTTGTGCACTTTAAGCGCTTTCTCTTTTCTCTCGGCCATCCCGACAAGGTGCGTTGGAAGCTATAGGGAGGAATGGCACTGAGGAAATACGTTATGTCAGCACACATCATGACCTAGAGCATGTTTGATGAAGCACGACTGCTTTTTCCTGTTGCAGTTCCCATGCACGAGTTTGACTATGTAATGTTAGCAGATTATGGACAGCAGTGCCAGCATGTGGCAGCACCCTGTGGCAAGAAGCACATCTGATCGAAACGTTGCTCTTGATTTATGATGGCTATAGGCCAATATCTATCTGTTGTTTTACACCATACAGCAGGCATCCGAAAGACCGAAGAAAGTGAGCACAGGCATCTATATATATGAAAAGAGGGCACCTGAGAAATTCGCAACTTCGCATTCCGCTTTTAAACTCCCCTTGCCGTGCACAGCTGCAAGATTTGGGTGAGATGTTTATAGCAGCGTCTGTTATCCACAGGATGTGTCTTTTCACCAAGGACTGGTACAGACCTGTTTAATACTTGCATGTAATCTTGCCAAGATTTATGAACATCAAAAAACATGTACTAATAAAGGCCAAAGCATTTGACCGCAAAAAACACAAGAAACTGCCTACCATAGTAAAAGTTCAATTGCGAAGAGAACAGCGATAGAAATGGTCAAGAAAAGTAACTTTTGATTGCCCTACCACGTTAAACTCAAATTAGACTGACTACATTTGTCACTGACACCCAGTAATCAGTCTCTTTCAAACAGTTTCTTTTTGGCTGCCTGTTCAACAATGTGCAAGGTATATGGTACCAGCAGAGACACCAATCACAAAAAATAGTCAAACTTCTCAAGCTCTTCATGACACTGTTCACATTCCCACTGGTGCATTGTTATGTTTCACCTTCACTGTGCTCATTATAGCGAGCCATGCATCACTGCTGAAAAAGGGCCTTACAAGGTTAATGTCCATGCACTCATCCAAAACACCACAGTTCAGCAAATCTGGCTTTGTTTCCACATCTTCTTCAAGAATTTTACCACTGAGGGCACTGATAACACCAAAACAGTTGCGCTCAGAATATTAGGTGGTATCGTAATCGTCGGTGATTTTTTTCCCCTTTATTTCACCATGTTTGTCACCGACGTGACGGGACTCCGTCACACTATCTTGACATGTATCGGCAAATATTTGTCTCCGCGCTAGTCGCTTGACGGCCGGCCGCTCGCGAAAGCAAACTGCCGGTCACACCACAACCGGACGACTTGTGCCGTCGTAGTAGTCACAGCTGCCTGTTTTCAGGGGAGGCTATACCATGGATAAGTAAAACCAGAGTCATGTAAAACTAACGGCAAATAATTGTCTCCGCGCTAAGTGCCGGCGCTCGTCGCTTGACGGCCGGCCGCTCGCGAAAGCAAACTGCCGGTCAAACCACAACCAGACAACTCTGTTGCCGTCACGGCATGCGTTTTCAGACGTGGCGACGGCGTGGGTCTAAATGCCGGCACTCTTCGCTTGACGGCCGCTCGCGAAATGAAACTCGCAAATACCCGTACGCTAAGTGCCGGCGCTCGTCGCTTGACGGCCGGCCGCAAAAGCAAACTGCCGGTCAAACCAGAACCGGACAACTGTTGCCGTCACGGCGTGCGTTTTCAGATGTGGCGACGGCGTGGGTAAGTCAAACTACCGGCATATAATTGTTCTCTCACTAAACGCCGGCACTCTTCGCTTGACGGCCGCTCGCGAAATGACACTCGGCAAGTACCCGTGCCGGCAAAGCGCTTTTTGCCACAGGATGCCGGCATTAACCACGTGACTACCGCCGGCCAATGAGGAGACACTGCCGGCCAAGTTCCGCTCGCGCAGTTCAGCCGGATGCCGGGCGAATATCCACTCCCTTGTAAATACTTACAAAGGGCTTGCGAGACTCCAACTACACTCACGAGCAGGGCGCCTGTCCTTTACCTCTAATCTCTGCTACGTTTTTTTGTGCATACTGACAAACACAAAAACAAACTGCAATAATATATGCGCTCAATCATTCAACTTCTGAGAGCGTGTGGACTTGCAATCGAGGCGTTGCTGGTCTCGCTGTCATCAAATACCGGAGACAAAGGACGAGGGACTTGTTTTCCCGACCTTTCAGCTTCGTCCCAAGTTTGAATACAAAAAAAAGGTGATATCAAATAAATACTAAATAGGAGTAACTACCATGCCCACTCAACTCACCAAACAATCGGAGCACATGGGCCTTGTTGCTCGTCTTGCCATTATTCTTGGTGCCGCTTTGTAGAGTCCAAATCGGTCGAAATCGGTCGAAATCCAAGACATTTATGGCTCAGAACGTCTCCATCTGGTGCACGCTGAACACAGTCTTCACGTTATCGTCGCGGAAGCACACTAAAGCAAACATCGTGTAAGCAGCCTTACGTGAAGCATCGAGATCACACAAAGCGCGCGCTATGGCGACAGACACAACGTTTTGGCTTAGCTTGGCCGCAGGCTGGGCTTGTCTTCGTATCGGCCGAGCGCGGATGGCGCGCCAAACGCACGGTCGGTCGCGTTTGCAGATCCACAATTCTTTCTCCTGTATCTTTACAGCACTACTTATATTGCTTAGCATAAATAGTTATAAACTTTACAAATTATCCAAAGCTTATCTTAAAGCTTAGCACATGGCTTAGCCTGCTTAACCAAGGAACGTGTAAAAAAAATGTTCACACATGCAGCGTCGCCACGCCGCGCACCGTCTCACTTTTTTTTTTTTTGTTCGTCACCTGGCTGGTTCTATGCCGGTTGTGATCTCACGGCGGTTTCTTTATTATTATTCTGTGGTGTCTGTGTTGTCGATTCCTTCGCAAGTTCTTCTTTAGCCCGTTTACCGCACGGCATGTACGGAGACACCGTACCGCCGTGGTCGACACGCAGCCTTTTTATATAACTCTTTTAGTCGCGTGAGTTGCTAACTGCACACGGTGTCTCACGGTGTGCAGTTAGCTCAATCGGGATCAGACTTATCAAAAGTGAATTGATCCCGTCTGCAGCTTGCGTATAATATAGCCAATCACGATCAAGAAATTTGATCGGGATCGGGTCCGACGCGCTCAATCAGTCATAAGATGTTATAAACAGCTACCAATAGGCGGTAGCTGTTTGAACAATAAAACTCCTGTTGGCCTTATACATCTTCTGTTAGTACATTAAGAAACCAATAGGAGTACTTATTTGACCAATACAACTCCTATTGGCCCAATAAGTCACCGATAGGCAGCACCGATTTGACCAATACAACTCCTATTGGTCCAATAAGACACCAAAAGGCAGCCCCTATTTGACCAATACAACTTCTATTGGTCTAATAAGACACCAATAGGTGGTGGCTGTTGGTGTCTATTGGTACCCATAGAAGTCTTATACAACCAATACAGCTCCAATTGATGTCCTATAGAACCAATAGTGATTTCCTATTGGACCAATAGGAAATCCTATTGGCATTTTTGCTAGGGAGAGAAATAACAGATTTTTTAACTACAGATGTGAAAAATTACACACCAGGATTAACTTCAAATGACTGAATTTTCATGTGAGGAGCTGGGGTGGGTATAACCTTGGTTGTGTCAATATATTTCACTGTTCTGTTTATGCTGGCCCATGTAGGTCTCAGAGCAATTTCGCTTTGTAACCCAAACCATATGTCATGCTATATGCTGCAACTATACCCTTCTTCTTAAAAGAACATCAGCTACAGTGTACAACGAGGTAACTATATACAAGTAAAATATGTGATTACTTAAGCCGTCACGAGGGCATGTGCTATTTCATGAAGTACTGATAGTACTCTGAATATACAATGGACAGTCTCCTGCCTCACTTTATACAGCTTGTAGAAGTTTTAATAATATGATTCATGGGCTACATTTGCACTTTCAGGTGCTTTGGAACACTATCAGTTGGGTACAAGTTGCATTGCATGCCCTATCCCAGCAAATGTTCCTGCCTTGAACACCAAAGCTTGGACTTCGTTTTTGTTTCTTTTTGACAAAGAAAGTTCATGTGTACCTCACCATGCTCACTATTACAAAACAATAAAAATAAGAGGATATTACTAGCCTGGAAAATACCTGAAATTCAACTCTGGAGCACTGACAGCATTTTTTGTGCATGTTTTATGTATTATAACTACAATAGCTAGTTTAAAAAATGACACAATTGGCCATAACATGGAAAGATAACTTGAACAAAAACAAGTGAAATCGAAATATTTTCTTACAATGCATGCAACAGCCTTGAGTGGATGGCATATGATATGTACAGCGTTTGCCCATTTGACTGTGTGACACACAGTTTGGTCGTGTGCTTGTCTACTATAATTTTGCAGTGTCTTACTGTACAACCACTTAAAACAATGCCACCATTACTGTAATCTATAGCTTCCCACAGCATCCTGATCATTATCATATTGTGTTGCTTTAATACATTGCAATATGTGCACATGATAGATTTTAGTGCACATTACTTTTGAACGGATAAGCTTTGCTATGGTATAAAAAATAATCCAGTAGTATTTTTATTTAGATATGCTGTGCAACATTTGTATCCAACAAATTGCATCTTGTGCAAATACAAATATACTGAAACTAAACGGGGAACATTTAGAAGTGAGGTTTAATGAATACCGTTTAAGCCATTTGACCCCTTCTGAGACATGTATATACACGTCACAGTTACCAATTGTAATGAAAATTGCTGTGAAGCTCGAGCAAATTATTATATTATATGCATGAACAGCTTCTTCTAAGCTAGTTCATTCATGATTACTAAAACGTTCATCCTAAATTTACAAACAGGACACAAAGGGAGTAACAGGACAATCATACATCATGTGGCTTCTTTCATGACCCATTAAAAAATTTGGGCTGTACACCACAGTAATCATGCACAACATTAGTTATTTTAAACATATTTATGCATTCCTTGGTACTGCTGGGAAAGCTCTGCCATCATGATGGTGAATAATATTGCAGCTGACTATTGATTAAAAGAAATTCATTACGATGATGCTACAATTTAGTCACTGATGCTTGTCTTTAGCATCACGTATGGACAGTTATGGAAGCTGTAATACTTTTATTAATAATGAAGAGAAAAAAAAAGTGAGACGGTAAAATAAGTACATTTAAACCTTGATACAACGAAGCCGGTAAAATCAGCAGTTTACTTCGTTATATCAAAACATTGTTCACTTGAAATTTGACCTTTTATGCAAAGTATATCTGCTGAAGGATTAATTTTTACACAAAAATGGCCACAGGAATTTTCAAATAATAGAGCAGTATGAAAAAAAGAAAACTTAAATAACGTAAAAAGATTATCAGTTTGAACAAGAAGGGAAATCTGGGCTAGTTGGTTATAGTTCATTTTCAATCAGCTTACAGTGCAAAAAAAGACGAGGACACAGAACAAGAATGTGACGACACGAGCGCTGACTCTCAACTAAGGTTTATTGGAAGGAAGGGCACGAATAAATACATACAGAGGCCAACCGGCTATCAACCGTGCAACTGTGTGTGTGCATCAGAGTCATCCCGGTGATAACCAAATTACTCAGGGCACGTGGAACACCTATGTGCGTCAAAAAATATACCTAAACAAGAGCGACTTACAAACAAATGTGCGACGTCACCTAATCCGGCACCAGTGAAGACAAGTTTCGATTAAGGAATTGCACTTCCTTTTCGCTGAGGGATTAGGTGACGTCGCACATTTGTTTGTAAGTGACTCTTGTTTAGGTATATTTTTTGACGCACGTAGGTGTTCCACGTGCCCTGAGTAATTTGGTTATCACTGGGATAACTCTGATGCACACGCACAGTTGCACGGTTGATAGCCGGTTGGCCTCTGTATGTATTTATTCGTGCCCTTCCTTCCAATAAACCTTAGTTGAGAGTCAGCGCTCGTGTCGTCGCATTCTTGTTCTGTGTCCTCGTCTTTTTTTGCGCTGTAAGCTGATTGAAAATGAATATCAGTTTCATTGAACCTAAGATCCAGCGACCATGACTTCATGCCGTGCCAGTGAAGTCCTCTTCACAGCACCTTAAATCCCATGTAAAGCCAAAAAAAATGCTGGTGCTACAATGCACTGTGGTAATATGGGTTAAGGAAAGCTATTGCACCTATCCTGCCTGTATGGCTTGTCATCAAAACTTTGCGTGTTGCCAAGAGTGGTGCAATAACCAAACCGAACCACTTGCTACACTCAGTCCTGTGAACGTGCAATGTTGAAAATCATCGCATGCCACAAAGACAAAAGAGCTGTGGTCTAAAATCGCATGAAAGCAAGGCGACAACCTGAATTACGGCACCTCTGTTTAGTGATGGCCACGTTTTCTGTTTTGCGTCATCATGCGCCAAATTATAAATCGAGCCAGACCCATTACAGTGTCGTGAATTTCGGTCGCTGCTATGCACTGGCTCAAAAAAAAAAAAAGTTTTGCAAGTTGAATTATCACAAAACATCCACATAATTTTATAGAGCTGATAGCAGTGTGGCAGGTAAAACCCATGACCTTCCAAAAGATATTGGTTGGGTACATTAAAGTTTGTTGCAGCTGTGCCCTAACTGAAAAAACTTTCACTTGTGATGTAAATGCACCTGTTCCAATTGCTTTTGCTTGGGAATGTATTTTTCACAGTGTTTAGAAAAGCTTTTTTCGAGTTCAGGATCACAGAGAGTGAGCTCTTTGATATCCACAGACAACAGTGACGCCTTTTTTCTCGCCAATCACAATCACTTCCAAGATACCAGCCATGTCGGCGATTGCTCGTAAGATAACTGAGAGCTTGTTGCATATACTGCTACCGCTTCTACTCATGCTTGTTACTTGGCACATGATGGTAACAAAAATACCAAATTGGGCGATGACGCACAGCGCACATGGCGCAGGATACAGAACTATGCAGTGTGAAGAGACGATAGAGCATTGGATAGAGAAGGAAGAGTAGTGACTGGGTACTGCGCGGTACGATGTGCCAGGGTTCATGCCACGCATCAGTATGCTCTCTAGCTCTCCACTGCTCCGAAGGCAAGGAGAGCATTGAGGTGTCCCTTTTGCCTGCAGCCACTGCCAGAAAACGTGCTGCTACACTTCAGCGGCCACTCTCAGTTTGCAAAACTGCGTGCAAGTCAGTCATATGACCAGTGGTACCAGCTGAGGTTTCTACTTATTGCCATGGGCTTCCTCTGCTGTGGCAGAGAAACTTCGTTGGATTGAAATAGTGGATAAACACATTTCATTACAGTGAGGTGAAAAATACATGGCGTTCTGTTCATAAAAACTGAAGCACTTCGTTATATCCAGAATTCTGTTATACTGAAGTTCGTTATATCGAGGTTTAACTGTACTTTAGCATGAGGGATCTCATTCATCTTGAAACGTCATAAATATTTCATTGATGCTATGGTGTTCCTCATGCTGTAAAATGTGTGAGCAACCTCGCACTTCAAGATTGGTAACTTGGGAACAGCACGAAACGACAGGAAAATACAACACATGGGCACATGCATGCCACCATTTTGCACTGTTCTCAAGTGACCAACAACAAAAGAAGTTGCTCAATTTTCAGCCCTTCTGCAATTTACTTCTTTGAAAAGTAATTGTTTTCACAAGTATAACGGCAAGAAAAAGTGCTTTGGTAACTATTTCATTTGTGCATTTGATGGTCTGGTATGTTGTAAAGTGCTTGAACATTTTCTTAATGTGATGTCTCAAGGTTAGTGCAAACATGGTACATAGAACAATGATATCTTTATCCATACATACAACGGCTAATATAAATATTGGTTCCATATTGCACCTGCATAATAATGGAAGTTGTGTACCATATATAATATAGTGTTCCAGTTGCTTCAACTGCCAGTTACATGTTCTATTGAATTTTAAAACTTGGGCATTACTGCAGTGTGGTTTGGCTGTGTGAACATAGACTCAATGTGCAAAAGCAAGAGTTGTTTAAATTGCACCTTTACAGTGCCTGATCGAGGTCCCTCTACAATTAGTGTCTTTGTAAAAAAGCATGTTAATCATAGCTTTGAAAGCACAGCTGATAGCATTGCAGTGTGTGAGTGGAAAGTCTTTAAATGCAAAAGTGTAGACCACTTGTAACGCACAAAGGCTATGCAATGCAGTTTTCCAGCACTGCAAAACTGCATGGCTTGTTCCATTTAACATGTAACTGTCTTTGTCAACAGTTGGTTTGTCCGATTTATTTTGTGCAGGTGCTGACCTATTATTTCACGTGCTTGAGGAATTTCATGAGGAACATTATGTCCCATGTTGTTTATACACATACATGAGTTTTTTTTTTTGTAAATAAAAGTTACTCTATTCATGTTTACTCTAACAGCTAGGTGTTACTGACATAGTCATGCTATGGCTCACTAGGTTCAGTTGGCATTTCCTGCTCAAGATGGCTGTGCTAGTTAAACTTTAATTAATTAATCAATTATCATAATTTTTCTTCTTTCTGTATATTCCAAATACATACAACTGGTCTACAATGTAATTGGCTGGACTGAAGGACAGATGTGATCAGTGGTACGTTAGTTTGACACGCAGCTTGAGTAGCAAATTTAAGCGATTCACCAAGCAAATGTATTAATGGCAACCAATTGTGGTTAATGTCACATGTAACTTACCTTGAACTGCCCAAAGTTCTTTTCATTTGAGGGCTTTTCACTTAAATAGTAAATATATATCACAGTGAGCGATATCATATAAAAATGACACATATGACACTCGGTGTAAATATGCTATATCTCAACTTACCAAGCACAGTGGCCACCTCATGTGTCATGGACACTCCTTCCGTAATAGTGTGCTTGAGATGTCTTTGTGTAGGCACTTCAGTTGGAAGCTCGCTCGTTCCATGATCTGGTGTCACTTCAGACACCTGTAATGGTAAGTCAGATACACGTGGAGGAACAAGTGGAGCACATGTGGTTTGCTCAAAGGCATCATGCTGTGTTCATATGAAACCTCATGGCAAGCTGCATACACTTTATATCTACCTTGCACAACGGTTCATGTTGTGAAACCAATGTGATGTTAGGAAAAATGAATATATATATGAAGAAAGCAGTGTGAACTGCTGGACAAGTTCGCATGTATGTGAAAGAAAAAGGAGCACATGTTGAACAACTGCAGAGGACAAGGAGCCCTGCAGGATAAGCGCCCGATCCTTATGTTTCTTTGCTTGTGCTCCTTCTTTATTCACACGAATAGTGCAGTAACGGTTCGTAAGGTTGCCTCTTTCAAAAGCCTGCTATGCTCAGGTGTCTCATGGAATGCGAGCATGGGATCTGGTATTCAGTGTAAATATGCTCAAAAGCAGGTGGCTTGGTCGTGTTGGTCATAAATTATTTAGTGTAGCAGTGCAACAAAAGAAGGATAAAACAGTGATACATATGCACGTTGTGTATGTGATGTTACATACGTCTATGTCCTTCCTGTTACCCTTGTTTTTTCCGCTGCTACCTACACCATGCATACCAGGTGTGATGTAGGGTCTTTTCGCAACTGGAAAGGGGCAAACAACACCACTCGGAAGGCCAGCTCTTTGTCTAACCTTTTCTAGCCAATGGGATAACCTGTGTTTGTAAGGATTGAATGATGGCTATTTTTTTTCACTCATTATTTGTGCTTGGCAGATTATCTTGCCCTTTCATAATTCTGCTACTTATTTCTGTGTTCCGCCCCGCCACGGTGGTCTAGTGGTTATGGCGCTCGACTGCTGACCCGAAGGTCGCGGGCTCGAATCCCGGCCGCGGCGGCTACATTTTCGATGGAGGCGAAAATGTTTCAGGCCTGTGTGCTTAGATTTAGGTGCACGTTAAAGAACCCCAGGTAGTCGAAATTTCCGGAGCCCTCCACTACGGCGTCCCTCGTAGTCATATCGTGGTTTTGGGATGTTAAAACCCAGATATTATTATTATTTCTGCGTTCCGCATAATAAAGCTATATTGGGGGTTAGCACTCATGTTTGTCTGTCACTTTGTCCGTCATCTTTTATTTAGTGCTGGAGGCTAGAACACAGCAAATTTGAAGCATGCCATCTATCACAAGTGGTACAAGCAACAGCCCTGTGCTGCTTCGCTAGGAGATGCAATGCAGTGCAAAAGTGAAACTTCAGAAATTATCAGACATTTCAGCCGGCGAAATACATCCCTCACAATTTTTTTAGCCCAAGACTTCCATTGTCCCAATGAAATCGGACGTGGAGACATCGTGCAAGTCCACAATGAGTGCACAGTGAGTGCTGTGCATGCTGTGTAAGTGAGTACATGAGGTAATTGTGTGCCATTACAATAGTGCAACATGTGAGCCATAAATTCCCCACATCTTTTGGCACGCCACCTGTGGAAGAGTACACTGCCGTGCTGGTGCCATATACAGTATTATTACAAGATATGCAACAGCACGTTGTGTGAATTCAACTTTTCAATATGCATGCCGCAATAACTCATGCACAGGTGCTTGCATTGCCACGAGTTTAACGTAATTTAGTATTTCTGCCTGGAGCACACATTGAGTCCTGTGTCTTGCTAACAGAAGTGTGTAAATTGTCTAATACCACCTGCATATCACCTCACTTATGCATATTCAATGGGCTCATGTTTCCTCTTGCCACTAGCGGTGCTGCAGCCCGGCATTTTTCACTGAGGATGTAAATTGTTGCAAGCTGAAAATACGATGGAAAGCACCAAAATATTTGTAAACTAAGGGGAAAAGAACAGAGCCCTACAAGCAATGCCTGCGTGAGCCTCTTCTTAGAGAAGTAATTGTCTTGAACAAAAGACACAATCCCACTGCACATAGAGGGCTGATGCATATTTCTTTTATAAAAAACGGTGCCGAGTGCATCAGTACTTCGTCACTATTCTTTGTATGAAAGTGACTTTCAGCTCTTAGCTTCATTGCGGCGATGATCAAATTGCTTTCTCTGCTCCAAGGTGTTTTCTCTTGTTACTCTGTCGCAGGCATTACAGATGAAGTTAGTACATGCTTCACTTGCTGTGTGGGTTTTGTTTTTTCAACTAACCTAGGGCATAACAGTGCCTACCACAGTGCAATGTAAACATGTACCTACACCACCAACTGTGCGAGTTTCAAACTACGCTTACTCAGGTGCCAGGGTGTGCAAATGTATATACCTGTATACCTAGCTCTATACCAACTCTGGCGATTTATCGCAGTCAATGGATTTCAATAAAACTCACTGGGTAGTATGTTCCTTTGCACGTTTCCATCACTTATGCCAAATTACGATGTCCAAACACCAACTTGCCCAACCTTCAGCTCTTTTATAGTGTATACCTAGATGCTTATCCAATAAAAGTAAGGTTCAAATGACAGTGTAGCACTCTGCTCTTTTGACCTTATTTTCCTAATTTTTTATGCTACTATCCATCATGTCAACGCTCCAACCAGCCCAGCAAAGCATCTTGCTGAAAACACTATCTCAGTGTGATTCCCGTTGTTCCCACTGGTGTGAATGTGTATAATTCATGCTTCAAAGCCCAAAAGGTGATACATGCCCCGCTGACTAGCTGTTGACATATGCACTTTGGATGCCTAAGATTGTCGCCGGCCAGTTGCCCGATTGCGAAAGTAGCATGTAGTTAACCTGAGTATGAGGCTGGTGTGTTCTGATTTATAATACCCCTGTCCAGCGGGCAAGTTAAAGGCCAACTGTAGGGATTTATCGAGGTCAATAGATCTCAATAAAACTTGCTGGGTAGTACGTTCCTTTGCACATTTCCGTCACTTATGCCAAATTACAGGTTTCAGAGATATGCAGATTGTTTAGAAATGAATTTTATTGATTGCCTTGAACCGCCCACCTGGCTTCCCACAATGATAGGCCACACTGTATGTGTGATGTCATTCATGGCAAAGCAACAGAAGTGACGGAATCGAGGTGCCCCTACAGCGTCTGCTGTCCACAAGGCAATGATCGCTTGTGTTTGGTCAGTGCTCCAATATTTTAGCATGCATATTTCAGTTCCCTGTGGGTGGGCTTGCGATGGATGGCAAGTGGTGTTGCATTGTGGGCTGTACGCGATTCCCAGTATAATTACCATATCAGTCAATAAACACTCGCAGCTAGTGCCTACCCTTCATCTCAATATTGGAGTGTTTTTGCTAGCAGTGCCAGTTTCCCACATGGAAAGTATGGTAATATCGTACATGCTGAGAAATGCGCATGCACAAACTTTACCGTACAGAAACTCATTCCGTAATGTATACAGGGTCTATCCGTACACGGTAGGCTGCGCGTTGTGCTAAAGGTGGCTCGTACTTATTTTGCATTAAGTTTCATCGTTCCTATCGTCATGATGTTAAACTCCGCTATCCACAAACTGATGCATTTTTCCCATAACAGTATCAAGGAATTTTAGTTTGTCCACAAGCTTCTTAGCGTTAGCATTTTACCCGATTGTGGCAGTGACAAACTTGAGTGGTCTGGACAGGTGGTACCATCTGGTGGTGGAGTGCACAATCAGGCAAGCACATAGTGGTAAACAAGTGTGTTATACTTTATAGAAGAATCGTGATTCTACTTGGCCTCCAAATGAGTTTGAATTGCAACTGTCATTGTCTGGCAGCTTCGAGGAGCTTGTGCACGTGGCACGGTCAATCATAGATATGGTAAAGCTGGTGCGGCATCGTCACCTTTCTACTGGACACCTGCTCTTCGCAGATTTCGCAGCTTCCATGCTCCGTGCTGGCGGGACTAAGATGCCTTGCATGACTTCCCGTTTTTACCACGTTATACGTCATGCGAAGACAGTACTGCTCGCTTGGGTTTCAGTTTAGGTGGTATGCTTTTTTGCTTATTTAAAATTATTTTCGAATTTTCTGAGTATTTCTACTACCGGGCCCATGAGAGGAGCATCTCAGGAACATAGAAGCTGACATAGTAAAAAAAAATCGCTAGAGTTGGCCTTAAGTGCACTTATGGGGAACACACTTCGGGACCTTGAATGACACTTTAGGCTATGTGGTGCTAAACAGGAAGACGGAGAGCACTCCTGGTAAAAAAAAAAAAAAAAAAAGAGGCAGCACACTAAGAGCGTGTTTTTTTTTTAACATGTACAGGCGCTCTCAGAATAATTCGGAACGCCGGACACGCAGCAGCGCGCCGGCGGAGTATAAGTAGTACTATGGTCTGCGCGTGCGCGGTCTCCCTAGCAAGCAAACGTTGCTCCGTATTGCACCTAGATTCGCATTGTGTTGCTACAAAACGGTGCCCTGTGTGTCCCTTAGCGTTTTGATAAAGGGCGCTGGGTGGGTGGTGGCTGTGAGAAGCCGCGTGTGCGCATGCACGCGCGTTGGAGCAGAGCCGTCGTGCGTGTTCGTGTGCTTGGATGACACTTTTCTTTTGCTACTTTGCTTCATATTTATTATTTGATCAGATTATTTCCGGTAGGCGACTGTGACTAGCGCTCGCAAAGGACGGTGGTTTCATCTGATGCAACCGTGAACATATCGGTGGCCAGATTGATAAGGAGATATATATTTGGAAAACGGTGTAAGAATATTCAGGTGTTGACACTGCGCGTGCCTAAGCGGCCAGAAAATGTTCGGTCGTCGGTCCGCTGGTCGGTCCGTTGAGCGGTGCGCCATCTAATGGCTTGAGGCGGAGAGCGCCCGCGAGTAGCCGAATCGCGGTGGTGCTGCGTCATCGCCGCCGCGCTCGCCTTGTGATAATGCTAAAGAGCATCTAGCGCTACCCTTTTGGTGCAAGACAACGCCAGTCTAGATGCACTAGGGAGCGAAACTAGCTCGCTAGAGAGGCCGCGCATGCGCACACCGTGCGTGCATTTATCCGCCGGTGCGCTCCGCCGGCGAGCGGCTGCATGCTCGGCGTTCCGAATTATTCTGGGAGCGCCTGTACGTTAAAACGAACAAAGACTTCCAAAAAGTGTTGTTTTACGTGGCATTATAAATGAAAACAAACTTATTTGAACATAAGCACTTCTTCTCATAATACAAACATAAAAACTTAATCCAGTAAAAACAAACTAACTGAATTAAAAATGGTGACCACAGCGTTAATTGCATACGTAAAAAATGAGCTTCTTTAGGTTTTGATTCTCGCCAATCATAAATTATTTTGTTAGAAGCTGTTGAACAACTAAAATGAACTTCTGTGTCCTTTTTTTTTTTTTTCACGCATTACATTTTCGTACAACTGAAAGCGCTGACAGTGAGGCTATGCATTCGGCCAGCAAAGTGCGTTCTGTGAACGCATTATGACTCTCTGCTTGTGACGTTTAGAGTCGGCAAAGTGCACTTAAACAAGGTGACCTACTCTGTAAGTGCAGTTAACTTGTCCGCTTGACAGAGGTATTACTTTCGCCTGAAGTCATGACATGCCAACTAGACCAATCCACCAATTTTTTTCAGTCATTGGAGAGTACTGTTGTAGAGGGTTCAGTGCTGCCAGGCACATAGTATTTTGAAAGAGCATGCATGTACTATGCTGTGGTGCTGCCTCACATGATTGTAGGAGAAAATGACAAGTGCCAATAGAGACCAGAACAAAAACGAAATACTGCTTTGGTTATTTTGATATTGCAGACATGTATTCTTTTCAATTATTTAACTAAATATTAGCAATGGTAATATTCGTGAGAATGTTCTCGTGATCACGCAATTTTCCAACACTTGTTCGACCCAGTTGCTGCTCAGGACCTAATGACATTGTGAAAAAAGAAGTAAATTCTTTGGGTGCCCTTGAAACATATTGCAAATTACATGCTACATTCAGTGCAATATTTGGCCCACATGCTTGCAGTAGCCTCACCTACAGATCAGCAACGTTTTCTGAAAATTATGCACTCTAAGGTAATTAATTAAAATGATTTATTAGTAGAATATGGTTGATTAAATTTTCTGACTAAACTTATACAATAGCGACCTCTAGAAAGCTAGATATTGTGTCATCACAATAATATTACACACTATAGTGTATTCCTTTTAAGATTTTAAAGAGTTAAGTGCTTTAAGTTTGGCTGAAACACTATATTCAACAAGCGATGCAACAATCCAAAATTGTGTAAAGCCTGTTGTGAAATGGCATACAATAATAAAAGGTAGTTGCATGCCTTTTAAATGACAATTTCTTTTCTGAATGTGTTAATAAAATTTTTTCCACATTACTCTCGTTTAAATTTACAATTTTGTATGCTATTGCATTGTCAATTTCATGCACATTACCTGAATGGAGAGGTGTTCTGATGGAAGGACTTTTGATGGTTGGGCAGTTTTCTTCTCTGGAATGACTGTAAGGTCTGCTTCATGGGTTTGCTCTTCCGTCTGTATTTCTTCAATGAAGAGGGTCTCCCTTCGAACATCAACAATGTCTTTCTCAAGGTTTTCTTCCTTGGCTGATGGCGCTTCAAATAATGGTGCCATCTCTTCAGAGGCAACATAAGATTTCACATCCCCTATATTTGTTGAACCTGGCTGCAATGATATCACTCTATCTGCTTTGAATTCCGTAGCTTGCTCATGGATCTCAATGGCATCACGTGGAAACTGTGTGAACTCAGCAGTTAGATGCGTTTTCTCAGGGGCAGTTATGTCAAAATGAGCAGCCATCTCTTCAGTTGTGGTGACTTCTCTGGGAATTTCCACATGTGACACTGAGGCCACAGATTCCCTTTCTATAGAGGCCAAAAATTCAGTAGCTAACTCATGCACTGCAGGTGTTCCTCTTGTCAATTCTACATGACTTTGGTCAGCATGAGCATGCATAGGTGTGCCCTCATAAAATTCTGCTGCCTGCTCTTCGTACTGTGGGTAGCTCCTGGCTGTTTCAGTTATTCTTGACGTAACAGTTTTTGTTGGAATGTCTGCTGATTGGAACTCTGCAGGAACTTCCTCCAATATTGTAGAAACTTCTCTTGATTCTTCAACATACGTCACGCTTCCTTTCTTCTCTACAGTTTCTGCAATAACAAGCTCCTCAGTGGCAGCACCTGGTATTACTTCTGTCACGTCGATTTGATGCTGTGGAAAAAGAAGCAACGTCTTGCTAGCTTCCTTTGAGAGGACATCATCAGGTGCGAACTCTGGTGCAATTTCCTCTTCTCCCACATCACTAACAGCAAGACACTGTTCCTCTAGTATACCAAGTGCTTTCTGGTATTTTTCTCTTGGTAGTGCCTTCAACTCTTCTGTACTCAAAAGAGTTTCAGCTTCCAGTATTTCTATTGATTGCTGAGGTTCAAGGACTTCCTTTGCCTTTTGCTTTTTCATGGGTGCCTTAGCAAGAAATTCTGGAGCGTATTGTTCACTTGTTGTCTCTTCAACAACAAGAGACTTCTCTTCTATTATTACACTTTGTGACGCCTCATGTGTTTCTTGTTCAGGTACACTCACAGCTTCTGGCATTTCAGACGTGAATGCTTCTTCAACAGTAACGGCTTTACTTTCTGTTAATGCTGTATGTGGTCTCTCTTCCTTGGGCTTACGATCAGATTCAAGTTCATCGGTGTTTAACTCACTGCTAATTTCTTCAATAACAACTGGACGGCTTTCAACAAGGCTTATATGGGCGCTTGTGGCTTCAGGAATTTCAGAGACCACTAATTCTTCAGAGACATGTGCTTGAGTGAATTCAGTCTGAAAAACATCTTTAATGTCCTTGACAGTCTCTACAGTTTTTTTCTTAACAATTGTTATTTCTTCTATAACGGTAATGTCTTCAATTTCTTCTTCTTCTGGTTTCTTTCTTTTTGGCCATTCCTTTGACTCTACATCATAGATCTGCTCTGTCTCTTCCACCACTGGCACTTCCTCTTCGGGTTTCTTCTTCTTCTTTGGTTTCTTTGGCTTAGGTGCTTTGGCCAATTCAATCGTTTCGGTTTCTTCAACAACTTCCTCTGTTTTGTACTCAACCTCAGCAATTTCCTTCGGTCTTTCCAAAGATTCAGTGATGATATCTGTGCGCTGTACAGTCTTAACATCAGTGATATCCGGAATTTCTACGGCCTCAGTAGTGATTTCTCGTGGTCTTTCCTCTTTCTCAAGGATTATGATTTCTTCAAACACTGGTGCTTCCTTAGGCTTTTCTTCCCTTGGTCGTGCTTTCGACTCAAGGTCTACTATTTGCTCCGTCTCTTCCACAATTGGCACTTCCTCCTCCTCTTCAGCTTTCTTCTTCTTCTTTGGCTTCTTTGGCTTAGGTACCTTGGCCAATTCAATCGTTTCAGTTTCTTCAACAACTTCTTCTGTTTTGTACTCAACCTGAGCAATTTCCTTCGGTCTTTCCAAAGATTCAGTGATAATATCTGTGCGCTGGACAGTTTTAACATCAGTGATATCCGGAATTTCCACGGCCTCAGTAGTGATTTCTCGTGGTTTTTCCTCTTTCTCAAGGATTATGATTTCTTCTACCATGGGCGCTTCCTCAGGCTTTTCTTCCTTTGGCCGTGCTTTCGACTCGAGGTCTACTATTTGCTCCGTCTCTTCCACAATTGGTACTTCCTCTTCCTCTTCAGGTTTCTTCTTCTTCTTTGGCTTCTTTGGCTTAGGTACCTTGGCCAATTCAATCGTTTCAGTTTCTTCAACAACTTCTTCTGTTTTGTACTCAACCTGAGCAATTTCCTTCGGTCTTTCCAAAGATTCAGTGATGATATCTGTGCGCTGGACAGTTTTAACATCAGTGATATCCGGAATTTCCACGGCCTCAGTAGTGATTTCTCGTGGTTTTTCCTCTTTCTCAAGGATTATGATTTCTTCTACCATGGGCGCTTCCTCAGGCTTTTCTTCCTTTGGCCGTGCTTTCGACTCGAGGTCTACTATTTGCTCCGTCTCTTCAACAATTGGTACTTCCTCCTCCTCTTCAGGTTTCTTCTTCTTCTTTGGCTTCTTTGGCTTAGGTACCTTGGCCAATTCAATCGTTTCAGTTTCTTCAACAACTTCTTCTGTTTTGTACTCAACCTGAGCAATTTCCTTCGGTCTTTCCAAAGATTCGGTGATAATATCTGTGCGCTGGACAGTCTTAACACCAGTGATATCCGGAATTTCCACGGCCTCAGTAGTGATTTCTCGTGGTTTTTCCTCTTTCTCAAGGATTATGATTTCTTCAACCACGGGCGCTTCCTCAGGCTTTTCTTCCTTTGGCCGTGCTTTCGACTCGAGGTCTACTATTTGCTCCGTCTCCTCCACAATTGGTACTTCCTCCTCCTCTTCAGGTTTCTTCTTCTTCTTTGGCTTCTTTGGCTTAGGTACCTTGGCCAATTCAATCGTTTCAGTTTCTTCAACAACTTCTTCTGTTTTGTACTCAACCTGAGCGATTTCCTTCGGTCTTTCCAAAGATTCGGTGATAATATCTGTGCGCTGGAAAGTCTTAACATCAGTGATATCCGGCATTTCCACGGCCTCAGTAGTGATTTCTCGTGGTTTTTCCTCTTTCTCAAGGATTATGATTTCTTCAACCACGGGCGCTTCCTCAGGCTTTTCTTCCTTTGGCCGTGCTTTCGACTCGAGGTCTACTATTTGCTCAGTCTCTTCCACAATTGGTACTTCCTCCTCCTCTTCAGGTTTCTTCTTCTTCTTTGGCTTCTTTGGCTTAGGTACCTTGGCCAATTCAATCGTTTCAGTTTCCTCAACAACTTCTTCTGTTTTGTACTCAACCTGAGCAATTTCCTTCGGTCTTTCCAAAGATTCAGTGATGATATCTGTGCGCTGGACAGTCTTAACATCAGTGATATCCGGAATTTCAACGGCCTCAGTAGTGATTTCTCGTGGTTTTTCCTCTTTCTCAAGGATTATGATTTCTTCAACCACGGGCGCTTCCTCAGGCTTTTCTTCCTTTGGCCGTGCTTTTGACTCGAGGTCTACTATTTGCTCCGTCTCTTCAACAAATGGTACTTCCTCCTCCTCTTCAGGTTTCTTCTTCTTCTTTGGCTTCTTTGGCTTAGGTACCTTGGCCAATTCAATCGTTTCAGTTTCTTCGACAACTTCTTCTGTTTTGTACTCAACCAGAGCAATTTCCTTCGGTCTTTCCAAAGATTCAGTGATGATATCTGTGCGCTGAATAGTCTTAACATCAGTGATATCCGGAATTTCCACAGCCTCAGTAGTGATTTCTCGTGGCTTTTCCTCTTTCTCAAGGATTATGATTTCTTCAACCACGGGCGCTTCCTCAGGCTTTTCTTCCTTTGGCCGTGCTTTCGACTCGAGGTCCACTATTTGCTCCGTCTCTTCCACAATTGGTACTTCCTCTTCCTCTTCAGGTTTCTTCTTCTTCTTTGGCTTCTTTGGCTTGGGTACCTTGGCCAATTCAATCGTTTCAGTTTCTTCAACAACTTCTTCTGTTTTGTACTCAACCTGAGCAATTTCCTTCGGTCTTTCCAAAGATTCAGTGATGATATCTGTGCGCTGGATCGTCTTAACATCAGTGATATCTGGAATTTCCACAGCCTCAGTAGTGATTTCTCGTGGCTTTTCCTTTTTCTCAAGGATTATGATTTCTTCAACCACGGGCACTTCCTCAGGCTTTTCTTCCTTTGGCCGTGCTTTCGACTCGAGGTCTACTATTTGCTCCGTCTCTTCCACAATTGGTACTTCCTCTTCCTCTTCAGGTTTCTTCTTCTTCTTTGGCTTCTTTGGCTTAGGTAACTTGGCCAATTCAATCGTTTCAGTTTCTTCAACAACTTCTTCTGTTTTGTACTCAACCTGAGCAATTTCCTTCGGTCTTTCCAAAGATTCAGTGATGATATCTGTGCGCTGGATCGTCTTAACATCAGTGATACCTGGAATTTCCACAGCCTCAGTAGTGATTTCTCCTGGCTTTTCCTCTTTCTCAAGGATTATGATTTCTTCAACCACGGGCACTTCCTCAGGCTTTTCTTCCTTTGGCCGTGCTTTCGACTCGAGGTCTACTATTTGCTCCGTCTCTTCCACAATTGGTACTTCCTCCTCCTCTTCAGGTTTCTTCTTCTTCTTTGGCTTCTTTGGCTTAGGTACCTTGGCCAATTCAATCGTTTCAGTTTCTTCAAGAACATCTTCTGTTTTGTACTCAACCTGAGCAATTTCCTTCGGTCTTTCCAAAGATTCAGTGATAATATCTGTGCGCTGGACAGTCTTAACATCAGTGATATCCGGAATTTCCACGGCCTCAGTAGTGATTTCTCGTGGTTTTTCCTCTTTCTCAAGGATTATGATTTCTTCAACCACGGGCGCTTCCTCAGGCTTTTCTTCCTTTGGCCGTGCTTTCGACTCGAGGTCTACTATTTGCTCAGTCTCTTCCACAATTGGTACTTCCTCCTCCTCTTCAGGTTTCTTCTTCTTCTTTGGCTTCTTTGGCTTAGGCACCTTGGCCAATTCAATCGTTTCAGTTTCTTCAACAACTTCTTCTGTTTTGTACTCAACCTGAGCAATTTCCTTTGGTCTTTCCAAAGATTCAGTGATGATATCTGTGCGCTGGACAGTTTTAACATCAGTGATATCCGGAATTTCCACGGCCTCAGTAGTGATTTCTCGTGGTTTTTCCTCTTTCTCAAGGATTATGATTTCTTCAACCACGGGCGCTTCCTCAGGCTTTTCTTCCTTTGGCCGTGCTTTCGACTCGAGGTCTACTATTTGCTCCGTCTCTTCCACAATTGGTACTTCCTCCTCCTCTCCAGGTTTCTTCTTCTTCTTTGGCTTCTTTGGCTTAGGTACCTTGGCCAATTCGATCGTTTCAGTTTCTTCGACAACTTCTTCTGTTTTGTACTCAACCAGAGCAATTTCCTTTGGTCTTTCCAAAGATTCAGTGATGATATCTGTGCGCTGGACAGTCTTAACATCAGTGATATCCGAAATTTCCACAGCCTCAGTAGTGATTTCTCGTGGCTTTTCCTCTTTCTCAAGGATTATGATTTCTTCAACCACGGGCGCTTCTTTAGGCTTTTCTTCCTTTGGTCGTGCTTTCGACTCGAGGTCTACTATTTGCTCCGTTTCTTCCACAGTTGGTACTTCCTCCTCCTCTTCCGGTTTCTTCTTCTTCTTTGGCTTCTTTGGCTTAGGTACCTTGGCCAGTTCGATCGTTTCAGTTTCTTCGACAACTTCTGTTTTGTACTCAACCTGAGCAATTTCCTTCGGTCTTTCCAAAGATTCAGTGATGATATCTGTGCGCTGGACAGTCTTAACATCAATGATATCAGGAATTTCCACGGCCTCAGTAGTGATTTCTCGTGGTCTTTCCTCTTTCTCAAGGATTATGATTTCTTCAACCACGGGTGCTTCCTTAGGCTTTTCTTCCTTTGGTCGTGCTTTCGACTCGAGGTCTACTATTTGCTCCGTCTCTTCCACAATTGGTACTTCCTCCTCTTCTTCAGGTTTCTTCTTCTTCTTCGGCTTCTTTGGCTTAGGCACCTTGGCCAATTCAATCGTTTCAGTTTCTTCAACAATTTCCTCTGTTTTATACTCAACCTGAGCAATTTCCTTTGGTCTTTCCAAAGATTCAGTGATAATATCTGTGCGCTGTACAGTCTTAATTTCTGTGATGTCTGGAAGTTCCACAGCCTCAGTCGTTATTTCTCGTGGCTTTTCCTCTTTTTCAAGGATTGTGATTTCTTCAACCACTGGTGCTTCCTTAGGCTTTTCTTCCTTTGGCCGTGCTTTCGACTCGAGGTCTACTATTTGCTCCGTTTCTTCCACAATTGGTACTTCCTCCTCCTCTTCAGGTTTCTTCTTCTTCTTTGGCTTCTTTGGCTTAGGTACCTTGGCCAATTCGATCGTTTCAGTTTCTTCGACAACTTCTTCTGTTTTGTACTCAACCTGAGCAATTTCCTTCGGTCTTTCCAAAGATTCAGTGATGATATCTGTGCGCTGGACAGTCTTAACATCAGTGACATCAGGAATTTCCACGGCCTCAGTAGTGATTTCTCGTGGCTTTTCCTCTTTCTCAAGAATTATGATTTCTTCAACCATGGGCGCTTCCTCAGGCTTTTCTTCCTTTGGCCGTGCTTTCGACTCGAGGTCTACTATTTGCTCCGTCTCTTCCACGGTTGGTACTTCCTCCTCCTCTTCAGGTTTCTTCTTCTTCTTGGGCTTCTTTGGCTTAGGTACCTTGGCCAATTCAATCGTTTCAGTTTCTTCAACAACTTCTTCTGTTTTGTACTCAACCTGAGCAATTTCCTTCGGTCTTTCCAAAGATTCAGTGATGATATCTGTGCGGTGGACAGCCTTAACATCAGTGATGTCTGGAATTTCCACAGCCTCAGTCGTTATTTCTCGTGGCTTTTCCTCTTTTTGAAGGATTGTGATTTCTTGAACCACTGGTGCTTCCTTAGGCTTTTCTTCCTTTGGCCGTGCTTTCGACTCGAGGTCTACTATTTGCTCCGTCTCTTCCACAATTGGTACTTCCTCCTCCTCTTCAGGTTTCTTCTTCTTCTTCGGCTTCTTTGGCTTAGGCACCTTGGCCAATTCAATCATCTCAGTTTCTTCAACAATTTCCTCTGTTTTGTACTCAACCTGAATAATTTCCTTTGGTCTTTCCAAAGATTCAGTGATAATATCTGTGCGCTGTACAGTTTTAACCTCTGTGATGTCTGGAAGTTCCACTGCCTCAGTCGTTATTTCTCGTGGCTTTTCATCTTTTTCAAGGATTGTGATTTCTTCAACCACTGGTGCTTCCTTAGGCTTTTCTTCCTTTGGCCTTGCCTTAGACTCAAGGTCTACTGTTTGCTCCGTCTCTTCCACAATTGGTACTTCCTCCTCTTCTTCAGGTTTCGTCTTCTTCTTCGGCTTCTTTGGCTTAGGCACCTTGGCCAATTCAATTGTCTCAGTTTCTTCAACAATTTCCTCTGTTTTGTACTCAACCTGAGCAATTTCCTTTGGTCTTTCCAAAGATTCAGTGATAATATCTGTGCGCTGTACAGTCTTAATCTCTGTGATGTCTGGAAGTTCCACAGCCTCAGTCGTTATTTCTCGTGGCTTTTCCTCTTTTTCAAGGATTGTGATTTCAACCACTGGTGCTTCCTTAGGCTTTTCTTCCTTTGGCCTTGCCTTAGACTCAAGGTCTACTGTTTGCTCCGTCTCTTCCACAATTGGTACTTCCTCCTCCTCTTCAGGTTTCTTCTTCTTCTTTGGCTTCTTTGGCTTAGGTGCCTTGCCCAATTCAATCGTTTCAGTTTCTTCAACAACTTCTTCTGTTTTGTACTCAACCTGAGCAATTTCCTTTGGTCTTTCCAAAGATTCAGTGATGATATCTGTGCGCTGGACAGTTTTAACATCAGTGATATCTGGAATTTCCACAGCCTCAGTCGTGATTTTTCGTGGTTTTTCCTCTTTCTTAAGGATAGTGACTTCTTCAACCACTGGTGCTTCCTTAGGCTTTTCTTCCTTTGGCCGTGCCTTAGACTCAAGGTCTACTATTTGCTCCGTCTCATCCACAATTGGTACTTCCTCCTCCTCTTCAGGTTTCTTCTTCTTCTTCGGCTTCTTTGGCTTAGGCACCTTGGCCAATTCAATCGTTTCAGTTTCTTCAACAACTTCTTCTGTTTTGTACTCAACCTGAGCAATTTCCTTTGGTCTTTCCAAAGATTCAGTGATGATATCGGTGCGCTGGACAGTTTTAACGTCAGTGATATCCGGAATTTCCACGGCCTCAGTAGTGATTTCTCGTGGTTTTTCCTCTTTCTCAAGGATTATGATTTCTTCAACCACGGGCGCTTCCTCAGGCTTTTCTTCCTTTGGCCGTGCTTTCGACCCGATGTCTACTATTTGTTCCGTCTCTTCCACAATTGGTACTTCCTCCTCCTCTTCAGGCTTCTTCTTCTTTGGTTTCTTTGGCTTAGGTGCCTTGCCCAATTCAATCGTTTCAGTTTCCTCAAGAACTTCCTCTGTTTCATATTCTACCCGAGAAATTTCCTTCGGTCTTTCCAGAGATTCAGTGATGATATCAGCATGTGGGATGGTCTTAACATCAGTAATATCTGGAATTTCCACAGCCTCAGTCGTAATTTTTCGGGGTTTTTCCTCTTTCTTAAGGATAGTGACTTCTTTAACCACTGGCTCTTTCTTTGGTCTTGCTTTCGATTCAAGATTTACTATATGCTCTATGTCTTCTGCAAGTGGTGCTTCCTCTTCTTCAGGTTTCCTCTTCTTCTTTGGCTTTTTTGGCTTAGGCATCTTGGCTAACTCAATGCTTTCAGTTTCTTCAACCACCATCTCTGTTTTGTATTCAACCTGAGAAATTTCTGTGGGCCTTTCCAGGGACTCTGTTATAATATCTGTACGTGGGATAGTTTTAACATCGGTGATATCTGGAATTTCCACAGCTTCAGTTGTGATTTCTCGCGGTTTTTGCTTTCTCTCAGGGACAGTGATTTCTTCAACTGCTGGTTTTTCCTTTGGCCTCTCTTCCTTTAGCCGTGTTTTTGACTCAAGGTCAACTATTTGCTCAGTTTCTTCCACCACCTGAACATCTTCTTCCTCTTCAGGTTTCTTCTTCTTTGGTTTCTTTTGCTTTTGTACCTTTGCCAATGCAATTGTTTCGGTTACTTCAACAACCTCATCTGTCTGGTACGCAACTTCAGGAGTTTCCTTAGGCTTTTCCAAAGATTTACTGATGACATCAGTCTGCTGTACAGGTTGTTTGGTCTCTTGCAGAAGTGGAAGCTCTTGTGGGATTTCTTTCCTTCCTGGCATTCTTGGTTTAGGTACTTGAAAAACTTTAATGGTTGCTTTCTTTTCATGTACTTCTGGAGCCTTGTATTCTGCTGGTCTGAGCGCTTTTGGTTTCTTAAGCTCTTCAGCTTCGACTGGTCGTTGATGCAGCATCCTTGAATCGGATTCCTCGGTTATCTTAACGGTTTCAGTAGTAACCTTGTCGTGCTTTCCTTTCTTTGTAGGTGACACTTCTTCAAGGTCAAATTTGTCTTTTGGTTTTTGGTCGAGTGGTTTGTCTTTCTTTGGCCATGACAGTAGTGTAGTATCACTCACTTCGCTTATTTCCTCAGTCATGGGTATATCTTTTTGTTGTAGCCTCTGATCTGGTTTCTTCAATTTTGGTAGCCTGCTTATCTCGGTCACCTCTTCTGTTTCAGTGTATACTTCTTTTTGGTCTACTTGCTCTGGCATAGTCACTTTTCGTTTTGTGAATTTGTGAAGTTCCGTTTCTTCTACTCTTTCTGGTATATCTTTCTTGCGGAACTTTTCTGTTGGTTTTAATGTTTTTGTCAAAAACTCTGGCGTTTCACTTTCTCCTGGATGAGTTAAAGGTACTTTTGTTTTAGGCTTTTTGTCAGCAGGGGGTTCACGCTTTAAAGGTTGGTCCCTCTCCTGCACTGCTTCTGGCAAAGCATGTGGCAGTTCTTCCACAGGTTTTGGCTGCTCTTCAAAGGGGGAAATTTGTGTTATGTCATCTCTTTCTGGCATTACTTGCTGATGTCGTGGTATTGGCTTTAGTACTTTCTTAAAAAATTCGGGGACTTCTTCTACACGCTCTGGCCATTCTTTGATTGCTTGCTTAGTCTCTTTAATCTCCTCTTGAGTTATTTCTTCCTTGAGAAGCTTTTTCTGAACAGAGATCTCTTCTTGTATGAAAATTTTTGTGGCTTCAACTTGTTCTGTGTAAGTTTCAACAGTTGCCCTTCTTGGCAACTGATCAATAAAGGATTCTT
Organism: Rhipicephalus sanguineus; assembly: GCF_013339695.2. NCBI lineage: Eukaryota > Metazoa > Arthropoda > Arachnida > Ixodida > Ixodidae > Rhipicephalus > Rhipicephalus sanguineus. Next base: position 277,620,568 of record NC_051176.1, on the reverse strand, counting down.
CTTCAGGCATTTTTCTTTCCTCAGCAGTCTTAATAAAGAATTTTTCGTGACGAATGGGTTTTAAAAATACAGTGTCCTCAGTTGAGACTAATGTCTCAGCGCTCATCTTTTCCACCTTCTCCTTGTCTTGGTATTCTTGAGGTTCTAGGGAGAAAAAAAGGAACATTTATTATTTTGTTTTTACAAATGCTTTGAGAACAATTATAAATATAATTAAGAAAGGCTAGCTAATAAATCCTGCATTAAGCAGACACAAAACAGAAAAATCATTTTAGGGACCCTCCCACCTAGAGTGACCCCAAGCTTAAGAGCTCGGGAACATTGTTTTGGCAAATTAAAAGTTTATTTCATCATCATCATCATCCTGCAATAGTGATTTACCCTTTGATGATATGAACGTACCACTCTTTCCTTAAGTCTTTCCATAACAAGACACTTGGCAAGCGAGAAAACGTGCCCAAAGAATAAACATGCAGCGTCGCCGCCTTGAGGTTCCAATGCCAACTAGTTGCGAAGTCACAGATATTGACGGTGTCTGCTATGGCCTATATGATTATTTATTAGGAAAATTGAAAGGTCCATTCGTTTCACCTGCACTTCGTGAACCGGTTCACGGTGGCGCTGCACTCCGGCATTCGTTTCACGAGTTCAACATGGCGGCGTCGGCACTGCGGTATTCGTTTCGAAAAAGTGCAGCCGTCGTGCAAGGCTAGTTCACGATTTCCCTGCACTTACTCGTGAGGTAGTGCCGAGTCCGTGCAGCAAAAGATGGCTGTAACCGCAGCAGACGACGCAGCCGACTGCATTCGTGGCTATTTTAACGGCGCCCAACAAATACGTCAGTGAATGTTTTCGGGTAGTTTGAAATGCGAGGCAGCGTAAGCGGCGGCGACTTTTACGAATCACAACCTCCACAATTCGCGAGACAGCCGACCGTAGCAGAGGGCTTGCACGACATCTGCACTCTCGTATTCGTTTCGGCATCTCGTTGCTGCTGCACTTTCTGAAACGTTCCCTGCACGACGACGGCACTCTGACGTCACTACCATGAACCAGTTCAGATAGTGCAGGGTGAATCGAATGGACCTGAAGTAGACACATTTTCTTTTAAGGGAGCCAGAGACCTAATGTAGCAAGTTTCAGCAAAGTTTATCCAGCCAATGTAGCTAAAATAAGAAAAAAAGTACTTGAAATTCGTTACGTCACACAGATGTTCAGGAGCTGGAATCCCAGCGTGAAATTTGAAAATGAAACCTTGCATCATTTTCACTTCTAATAAAGAAACTATGATGGCTTATTTGACAATACAGCTTTCACTGAATAATTTATCAGTCTAAACCGATCCAGTTTTTCACAAGGGTGTACCTTTAATGGCATGTTACTTTTCTTTCTGTCCTGCCTTGCAGCAACAACAATAATGATGATGATGATGATGATGATGATGATAATAATAATAATAATAATGATGATGATGATGATGATGATGATGATGATGATAGCAGAATAAAGATAGTCTACTGGAGAAAATAGAAACAAAAAAAGCTAAATTGTAAAAACAAACAGTCAGGATAACAGGGCGAAAATACAATAACACAACAAGAGGAATAGATAGAAGGACAATGATAAATAAAATCACATACAACAATGCACAATGCAGGCTGAAAGACAAAGGAGAAAAGAATTTGTACAATGTCCGACACTATATTAAAACAGCTTGGACAATGTGAGTTTTGAAAAACATCAAGATCAAGAAAGTAAGCAATGTAATGACTGTATCTTATGGACGACTAAGTGTTAGCAGAGGCAGGCAGATACACCCAACAGCAAAAGTTTGCAGGACGTTAAATGTTCGAGAAAGCTATATTCTCACTTTGTCTGAGAACATAACCTCCAAATAAATGTTCCAGCCTGTAGTTGGTATTGCACCTTATACAGACACCAGGTAGATTAGAAGCATTATGCACTAATGGAGCAGAAATTCACATTTGTTGCGGAGCCAACGTCCTGTAAACTTTTGCTTTTGGGTGTATGTGCATGAAACGATCTATGCTGTCTGGTCATCTCACGTGGAACGCAAAAAACACTAAAACTGAGCAGTTAAGAGTAGGTGATGATGCCATGAACAAGCTTGAAAAGAAATAGAAGATCAGCACGATATCACTGGCAGTGAAGTGATGGCAGTGACAATGATCAAAGTGTGTGAGAACAAGATCCATAGTCATTTCTAGCGAAGCGATGGTTATATATCCTTAAGATTATTTTCTGAACCCGGTGAATGGTGTTACTGCTGGATTTTGAAATGGCATTCCAGATCACGGAGGCATATTCAAGTTGGGGAAGACATCTTGTAGTGTACAATTTTCGCAAGGGCATAGGAGAATTGAATTCTCTAGATATTGTGCAAACAGAGCCAAGAGAATGAAGAGTCTGCATAACGATGCGCTTGGTGTGAGCAGAAAACTGTAAGGTGCTATCAAAGACAACACCGAGATCATTGATCTCACAAACCTTACATAACAGGAAAAAATTAACAGAGTATGAAAATGACACGCTAAAAGTTTTCATTGTAGTACTTGCGCGGGAACAAACGGGGACGAAGAAAGGCACACGGACAAGCGCAATCTAACAACTGATTTATTTCTGAAAAAAGCGTTTGCTTAAAAGCCCAACGTGATCTGCGCGCTTCCGCCAGAGAGCACACACCATCCGCGCATACAACAATCAATGGACCACAATTCCCGAGATCATCGCGTCCACACACACACACGAAGCACCTACATCGACAAAATGAAAAGGGAACGTCATTAAAGATACGCGGACAGCAGCGAAATCTCCTTATCTAATAAAGCAACAGACGGATGGCTGATGCACTTGTCTTCTAGTCTATTGATCCAAAGCGCCTCAACTATTTTATGAGCTCAGTTAAAGACTGCATCACAAAGGACAACGATGAAGTTGCTTTCCGCAACACGTGTGGGATGACGGTTGAATCCTTCCTAGAACTTTTGCTTTTTTATTTACAGAACACGCAAAAGCTTTTTAAGCAAACGCTTTTTTCAGAAATAAATCAGTTGTTAGATTGCGCTTGTCCGTGTGCCTTTCTTCGTCCCCGTTTGTTCCCGCGCAAGTACTACAATGAATTCGTTCCAACTAGGCCGGCTAGCAGTTTTGCTAAAAGTTTTGCAAGTGGAACTCATGACTTCGGTCATGGCAGTAATCAGGGACAGGTCATTGCTCGTGTGCTATTCAGAAAAGAAAAATAAACATGACTGCAGCATGCAACAGTCATTAGAAGAACAAATATTCTTAAATATTTTGATGTTGTTGGCATAGGGTGATTCCTTTAGAACTGGCCTGTTTCACTGGACTGTAGTTTCGTTACAAAGTATCCGATTTTAATGTGGTTTGCTGAAAAACGTTCAAGAAGGATGAAATTTTAATGGCGCATCCCGTTTTTTGATGTGCAATGTGGGAAAAAAAGAACAAGTAAGAAATAACAAAAACTGCAAAATGCTGTACAAGGAAGAATGGCTAATCCGGTGCAGCGTTTGCGTCAGCGGAAGTTGCAATGCCAAATCCATCACGTTACGTTGATGCGAAAACCGAGCACTCGACACATCCACGCGCGCGCTACGGTGCGTCACCTTGACACATGCACACGCGTGTCCCGAAGCTACGACGCTTTGTTTTTGTGAGAGAAAGCGATGACATAACAGTCATTGAAATAAACGAGGCCGTTTGTTTACGAACAAGATAAACACATGATATTTACAGACCACAAGGACAATAAAGATAGTACAAGAGCAAACAAAGCAAAATATTATGTGCATAATAAAGGGCGACAAGTTTTCAAAGAAAGAGTTTCACTGTTCGGTGTAAATAAACACAGACGCCGTAGGGGACAGGCTCACAAGTGCGGGTGGCGATGGCAGATGATGTGGTAGCATGGAAGAAGTTACGACACTAGACGCGGCAGCAGATACCGGATCCGGTGGAGGGCAATGGCTGGACACCCTTTCGGCGTTCGCCAGCCAAAGCTCGGTCTCTGTCATTGAGATGCAGGTGGGCTTTGGTCACGCGTCCTTGCGACGATCTGCAAACACCACGCACCGGGAAGAAGCTTGAAGCTTGATGTGGTGCCAGGTGGGAGCCTGCAGCGACCTTCAGCCAGGCTGGCCACTACTCCCATGCCCTGGGCACTGTCTTCTGTCGCCCACGTGTCTCGTGCTCTTCTCTTCTATGGAGTCTCCTCTTCCGAACTCCCGTGGATGGCGCTCATTCATTGAGTCTCCCTTGCGCCACGTGTAGCAAGTGCAGAGTGTCATCTTCTTTGTTGTCGTCTTCTAAATCCAGTCACTACTCCACTCGCGCGCATCATGATAGCACGCCCGGCGTCCCTCTTGTATTGAATTTCACTGAATGTCGCCGTTTTTGTTATTTTTATTTTTTCCTATATTGCATATCAAAAACGTATGGGCCACTAAATTTTCATCCTTCCTGAATCTTTTGCCACAAACCGCATTAAAATAGAATAATTTGTAATGAAGCTACAGCCCAATGATAGGTCAGTTCTAAAGGAACCACCCTGTAGAAGGAAAGAAGAATTCCGAATGGCAAAAGAAATGTCATTAACAAAAAATAAAAAGAGGAGTGGTTCTAATACTCACACTTGAGGGGCCCTGGTTGCCTTCTACAAAGAAGATGTTTGGCCATTTATGGCAACATAACAAGATCTATCAGGAAGATATATCTATGCAGGAGATTCACAACTGAAGAGTCAACATCAAAGAGTGTAAGTTTAACCATAAGCAATGGCTGACTGCGTCAAAAAGTCACAGTGAATGGTGTAAACCAGCCCTCTGTGAAGTACATGCGTGGTGATCTGCATCATGAAACTAGCAAGATTTGTGATAGCTGAGTGACCAGCGAGAAATCCCTGTTGATTTTGAATCAACGAGTTTTTCACACTGAAGGACAATATGTTGCCAAGAGCCAGCTCAAAGATCTTTGATGTGGCACAGGGAAAAGAAATTGGGCGATAATTCAAGACATCCGTTTTACAGCAAAACTTAAATACAGAAAAGACATGAGCAGTTTTCCACATGCTAGAGAGAGAATGTGGAAATATTCAGACAGTTATCAAATACAGTAGTCAGTACTGGGGCAAATATATTGCTAAGCCTTTATAATAGCTGAGGAGATGCCATCTAGGCCACATGATGAGCTCAACTTCAAGCTCTTAACACAATCACAGGTGCGCTTTTTATCTAGCGATACAGCACTAGATGCAGTAAATGTCTTGGGCTGTCGGCTGACACAAGTCTGAGGCTTTATAAATGGATGAGAAATGTTTAGCAAAACAGTCAGCGACGGCTTGGACTTCTATCCCACTTGAGTCCAGTAGTCTAAAGGACTCTCCGCTTTTGCTAGACCGTTTGCGTATATACTTCCAAAACCCAGCTGACTGGTTAAAGGCACCTCTTTCTAGGAATGAAATATATGAGCTGTGATCACACTTGAATTGGTATCTACAAAGAGTTCGAAAAAGAATGGAATTCTTCCTTGAACTGACTAGATAGAGAACTTTTAGACTTCCTGTGTGCGCTTTCGTGCTTGTGAGTGGGCCAGCAGAAGAAAGAAGGGGAGTGTCGGGTAGCACAAATAGTTCTGCAGCAACATGAAACACACAAAAAAAGCAAGGAAATCAAGGTAAATTATGTCTAAATAATAATCCGAGGTGTCAGAAAAAAAAATGATAGATCGCCACTCATGTATGATGGATGCACAGTACAGAGGTCAGTATAGCGGTGACAGCAACATTGCTAGATTCGTGTGGATAATGGAATGGATATGCTCATGCCAGTGTACGTGAAAGTGCTTTGCTGTGAGCAAATTCGGCTGGTTGTGTAATGAAGCGTGCCAATTGCAGTGAACTGGTAATACTAAATAAGAACTTGTTGTTGGGCGAGTTGGTGAGTACTTAACATCTTGATTTTTGTGCTACAAAAGACGAACACATGAGAGAAGAGACAGGACAGGCGCCTGTCCTGTCTCTTCTCTCATGTGTTCATCTTTCGTAGCGCAAAAATCAAGATGGCAATACTGTACACTGTCCTCCATCAGATTTTTACACAAAAAGCTTAGGATCTCCCTATGCTGTACAAAAAAGGCTTGAAATGTCAGACAAGATACGACTCAAACTCTACTGAACCTGAAACAAGTTTTTCCAACACGAAACAAATGAGACAAAAGACCAGGAAACAATGAAACACGGACATTTTTCTTTGTTTCCTGGTGTTTCGTTTTGTTTGTAACTTTGTTTCGAGCTGGAAAAACTTGCGTCGAGATCATGAACCAACTAACTCTCACGAAGCACATACACACAAGTGCTAAGGAAAGCAGTTGCAGCCTTAAAGGGACACTAAAGAGAAACAATGAATCGGTTTAGATCGATAAATTGTGCTCTGAGAACTCTAATGCCGTTAATATCGCCATCATAGGTGTATTAATAGAGGAGAAAATCAAGTCCAAAGTTTCATTTTTAAATTTCGCGCCGAAATCTCCCCGCAGTGACATCATTGATTTCAAAGTGTATGTATCGTATTTTGGCGCCATTGGCTCGACAAAATTACCCCAAACTTTGTATGTTAAGTCTATGGCCCCCTCAGAGGACAATGTACTTCATTTTTACCGAATACGAACTACGTAGTCCCTAGTAGGCGCCTTCAAAACATGTGACGTCACGGCAAATAGTGCGGAAACTTCAAGGTGGCGTCGCCACCCACATTTTGTTTTTCGCTATTTTCTCGCTTACGAAAGCTCTGCTCGCCGTAACAATGGTACCGTTATAATCGTAATAAGATAATCTACCATCGAAGATCAACTTCCGGTTTCTCTTTAGTGTCCCTTTAAAGAAGACAAGTCCGCTTGTCAAAACATCGGCTCCAGCACAGAAACCCTGTTTACGAATTTCATATGAATGCAGTGCAATGGTGCGGGAAAACAAAATTGGGGCAGCTATGCACTAGTGGTGCGAAGACTGGAAACAGCAAAGCTGGTGGCCTTCTGCTCCTCCTTTCCCTTGTCCTCACCCTCACTTACCTCTCCCCCCCCCCCCCCCCCAATGCTATGCTATGCTAAATGGCTATGCTACGCTTTACCCTATACCCCTCCTCCTTTTCTCCTCCTCACCATCACTTCCCTTTCCCACCCCTTGCAAGCAATACTATATATGGCTATGGTATGCTTTCTCTCTCTCTCTCTCTCTCTATTTCTTTTTTTCTCTCTCAGTTTCTCTTTCTTTCTCTTTATCTTTTTCTCATTCTCTTGCCCATAGAAATGCAATCATATGGTTTCCATAAATGCTTGTTCTGCTAGTGGGCCTGGATAGCCAAGTGGTTACGACGCTTGCCTTCGGACTGTGGGTACCTGGGTTCGAATCTCGCCTTGCCAAGAAATTTTATTGTTTTGTTTATTTCTTCTCCTCTCCACTTCTCTGCTGCTCTCCTTTCTTTCCCCTGATGCGTTGACAGGTGACGCATGGTGACGTCAGCAAGGTGAAGTGAGGCGCAGCTATGCCAGGTGTTGCTAGGCGATGCGCAGTGATGTCATAGCTAGGCTCCGTTTTTGCAAACGCCTCACGGCGGAACCTCCAGCTTAAGCAGCTCCACTGTTCAAATTATTTATGAGATATGCACAGTGTACACACACGCATCATGTCTTTGGCTGCCACAAGACATGAAGGACGACCCACACTAAAGTAAAAAATGAAGTATTAATATAAAATAATTTTTCCTGTCCACTGAGGTCCACCAAGTGGCAAATACTTGATTTCACAGCAAGCTTTTTAACTCTTGAATGTCATTGGATGTCAGAACCATTACCATTAAGACAGGTGTTTAGGTAGTTATTCTCCATTTCAAGTCATTATAGGACGTACTAGCAGAGAGCTATTGCACATGTGTTAATGAACCACGTAGCCCAAGGAAGTTTGGCATGCCTTTCATTATGACTTTGTGAAGTTTGATTAATAACACCTTATGAAGGTAGCCACAATTAACCCAGCATGAACATTTCACACCCATTTACCTTGTCTGTTTTGATGGCCATTTGTTGCTGATGTTTTCCCTAACAGAAGTTTCAGAGATGAGCTGAGTGGCATGCCATGAGTGATATTTGTGGGCACTGTCCGATTCCTACATATTGTGAAATTAGCCATTTTGTCAGCTCTAATGGGCTCACAAAGTAGGCATGCATTGTCTGATTGGCTCAGGACAATTACTACTGAGTAATTGGACAGCATCCAGGATAACTCCTGAGTGCATCAAATGATGCAAAGAACACACATTCACCAATTTTGCTTCTGGAAGATGTGTTTGTACAACAACTTCACATGTGCAAAGAAATGCAACTAAATAATAAAATATTAATATAATTTTTCCTGTGCAGGAAAACTGAAAGTGATGTTTTACAAAGGTTTGCCTTACATGCAGTCAGTTCACTCCACGTGCCGCTGTCACAGTGAGCGTGCTGGTGCTTCACCCAATATTTGGAACAGTATATCACCCAATATTCGGAACAGTATAAACTAGGGGTGTGCGAATATTCGAAATTTCGAATATTTTTCGAATAGTGTTTGCTATTCGATTCGATTCGCACTGAAATTTTACTATTCGAACTATTCGAACTTCCCAAAGACAAATGCAGTCAACATCCGGTTGAAAGTGACCCCTTCAGATTTTCAATATGCTTCACCTCATTACACTCTCGTATTGCGGCAAAGCTGCCTTTCAAGCTCCGTTACGGTCGAACTTATAGCCAAGAGACAAAGTCCGGTTGGAAGTGGTCCCTAGATTGTCAATATGCTTCACCTCATCACACCCCCGTATTGCGGCAAAGCTGCCTTTCAAACTCCGCTACGGTCGAACTTAGGCAAGAGACAGTCAACGTCTGATTGGAAGTGGTCCCTAGATTTTCCATATGCTTCACCTCCTCACATCCGCGTATTGCGGCAAAGCTGCCTTTCAAGGTCCGTTACGGTCGAACTTAACCAAGAGACAGTCAACGTCCGTTTGAAAGTGGTCCCTAGATTTTCAATATGCTTCACCTCATCACACCCCCGTATTGCGGCAAAGCTGCCTTTCAAGCTCCGCTACGGTCGCAAATGTATTAACTCAAGAAAACGCTGGTTCCCAGGGGCGTAGCCAGAAATTTTTTTCGGGGGGGGGGGTTCAACCATACTTTGTGTATGTTCGTGCGTGCGTTTGTATGTGTGCGTGCCTATATACGCAAGCAAAACTGAAAAATTTCGGGGGGGGTTTGAACCCCCCCCCAACCCCCCCCCCCCCTTGGCTACGCCCCTGCTGGTTCCAATATGGAGATGAAAGATGTGGCAGAGTTGGGGGCTCAACTAATGCTGTTTTGGACCTGAAATTTGGGCAGGAAGTCCGAAAAATCGGACGCCGAAGCTTTTTAGAATCCAAAATTTCAGATGTTCTTATATATCGACGTCTACGAGGCAGATTTGGAACTCCGGACTTGAAGGGAGCACACCCTTGTCCGCCACATCAGTTGGGCTTTCACAGAAGTTAAAAGAGGAGGAGAGGCTGAGGAAATGGCATCTCTGCCTATCACGTGTAAAGTGTTGTCGGCAACACTTTGGTTGCACCAAATCATGTACATAAATACAATTCGGCTTCTACATTGCCTCACACTTGATAAGAAAGACAACTATGAAATATGACCCCACCAGTGCTTTATCAACCTAGCGAAAAGAAACACTTTCATGTTGCAATCTCACAAGAACATACTTAGGGATTCTCTGCAACTTTTTCTGTAATTTCACTTCGAATTATTCGAAAAATGTTTGAGAAATATTCGAAAATTATTCGAAATTATTCGATTCGATTCACACTCAATCTTTATTATTCGAATTCGCTTCACACCCAAAATTTTGCTGTTCGGACAGCTCTAGTATAAACCCATATTTAAAGAATATTGCTATATTGCTGGGAAATTTCTTTGTTAATTCAATTAGTAAATGCCTTGAAGCATATGCGTTTTTTGATGTAACGCTGCTTACAGGGTTGGCCTAGCTGCATTAGAAGACACATTAAATTTCTTGCAAAGACACATATCGTTCATTGGCATTAGGATCACCGGTGGATTCAAATGGGAGGTGGGGGGGCCCTGCCTAGTGCCTTTTCATGGTTCAACGTACACAAATGCATTAATACGCAGGAAAGGGTCCTTACCGCCAATAGTCACAAAGCACTCAGTCACCCGCTCTCCTGCTTCATTTGTGGCTTTGCAGACGTATCGACCTTGTGTAGTTTCGTTGACCTCCAGGATGTGCAGGAGATTTTTGTCGTTCAAGACGGTCACTTTGTACACGGTGCTCTCTGAAATGACACAAGTAAAACAAGATAGGGACCACTCAATATGCATTCTCCCTGTTGAACAGGCTAGTAGCATAGCGCGGGAAGACACACGGACAAAGAAGAGGTACGATACGAACACAAGCGCTATAGCGCTTGTGTTCGTATCGTACCTCTTCTTTGTCCGTGTGTCTTCCCGCGCTATGCTACTAGCCTGTTCAAGATGTACCAACAAGCCCATATCGGTACCCTAGTGGACTTTAATTCTCCCTGTCTCTTCATCACTGTGTAACTGTCGACCATGTAATCATGATATGAAGTCTAAGTTTCTTGAGTGCACAAAATCATATTTTAATGATATGAGGCCAAGACTCACAAAATTTGAGTGATGATATATGGGGTAGCATTAGAAGTGCGAGAATAGAGATTTTTGAGGATGAATCAAATACGAATTGAATATATAGCTCCAGAAGCAATTTGACTTGAACAGAGTACTTTTGAAATAATTTTTGAGCATAGAGCACCCATCTTTACAATGGATCTAAAATAATTTCCACATCCTAATACTCATAAGTTTAGCATAAAGAGCACAAATGGAGCATCAGGAACAGATAGATGATTCTTCATATGCACCCATCTCTTCATAGAGTGCGAATAATCGTTGCATAATGGGTACAATCTGGCTCTCCGAGTGATGTATCCTGCTGCACTACGCAAGCTCTCGTGCCATATGCCTATACTATGTCCATGGGGATCAAATTTACTGCCCTTCTGCACCAATTTTTTTATTTGGATGCAGTTGACATTTTCAAATAGGCTCCATTTAAGATGAACTCGAAGAGACTGTGAAAACTTGTTCGTGTTAGCACAGCTTCACCGACTTAAAGAGGCCCTGCAACACTTTTCCAAGTAATCATTGAATGGCTTCATTAGAGGAGCTTCTTGCTTCACGTATTGACTGCCACAAAATCTTTTAGAATCTGTCACGTACAAGCAGAGTTACAGGGATATGTTGCACACTTTAAGCACTTTCTCTTTTTGTCCCAGCGAGCGCTCTGAAAGCTACGTGGGGGGGAGGGGGGATGGGAATGACAAAAGGGGCAAGAAGCTACGTCCATTCTTCAGTGCGTTATGACCTTGAGCACTTTCGTTTCTTTTTTTTTTTCTTTGAACACACGACTTACTACCGTAAAATGCCGAGCAAGCACCCCTGAGGGATAATCCGACCTGGATTTGAAGGGGGGCACTTCCTCGGTCCCGGACCGAAATTCAAGATGGTGGCGGGAGAGCCGCTAAAAATAAAAAGTGCCCATCCATGTGTCCAATGAAATGCTTTATTTATTTACTGCTTTTATTCCCTCTCGTCACTTTCAAACCATTGAAGCAGCGACCGGTTTGAGCAATATATGACCGGCCACACGACAATGGCATTTCATAAACATTAGATACGCATTCAGTGTACTCATTCTTGTGGTTCTTTTTACACAAGCAATGCTCGTTTTGAAAAAAAGGTGGCCGCAGGGGAGGAGGGGCGGGGGGGGGGGGTGCTTGCTCGGTCACTGGTGCCTATTTCAGATCTCCCAAAAAAGAGAGGGGGGCGCTTGCTCGGCATTTTACGGTAGTGTGATTGCGAGCGAGCGCACGGACACATCGAGGCATACCGTGGCAGCTGTGGTAACTATGCAACTCACAATGCTCAAATCAGCCAATTGCCGTGGATTGTTCCTGGCATGGTCATTTGGGTTTATGGCACCATTTGTCGAGAGAACAGCGAGCGACTTCTAGCTGGCTTCGAGAATTAATTGCAAGTTCCAGGCATGTGTGCTGAGCTATAACGTTTGGCTCACATGTTCTCAGGATACCGATAAGCAGTGTTTTCTGACCATGCTGAAAAAGTGTTGCAGGGCCCCTTTAACGTCATGAAGACTGATGAAACAGCGGGGCTGGTGGCTTTTGCTTACCGTTAAATCCCGAGTAAGTGCCCCTACTCAGCAAGCGCCCCCGTCCCTTCTTCGGGAGATTTCAAATATATGGCCTCTTTTCCCCTACCATCATTTTCACTGTTTCATTCACTGTTTTTATTCGCCCGACAAGGGTGAATGAAAACAACGAATGCATGCTTATCCAGTAAAGCATTTCATTAGAAGCATGGGTGTGCATTCTCTATTCTTAGCGGCTCTTCCGCTGCCTCCTTGAATATTGATCGATGACCGAACGAGGGCCCTCCCTCCAAATCTTGTCGAATTATCCTTGACCGTAAGGGTGGGGGGGGGGGGGGCGCTTGCTCGGGATTTTACGGTAACTTTAGGGTCTCTTTTACTAAGTACTATTTTAGCTGTGGTATAGCAATGACAATGTGATGCCACTAAACCGTCCGTCGACTCCAGCTGTAGCCACTCTTTCTCGGCAACGGAAGTTTTCCAGGACTCGCAAGCCAGGGCCGTATTCTCCCGTGGCCAAGCGATTTTCCTCCCGATGAGCGTAGTGTGGTTGTAACTCCATCTCCCTAGATAGAAACTCGGGGTCTTCGCCTCTTGGCTGTCGCTTAGGTTCAGCTTCCTTTGCTTGGAACTTGGGATCGGCACGTCGTCGTTGGGTCCATGGTCGAGCAGCTTCCCGCCGTTTCTCCTTCCGTAGACAGTTGCTCCTTCATACTCGCCATACTCGTCGCTGAACGTCGGAATGCTCTGCACCGACAGTGCACGCTTTTATACTGCTCGGTACCCCCGCTATCTCTCCTCGGAAAGCGCCGCGCCGCCTCTATGCCGCGGTCTCTCTCTCCTTGACTCCGCCCATGTGTCGCTAGGCGCGCTCTCTCTCTATCGTCACCGCTCTCCTACCATAGCTCTCCGAACACCTGTGCCTGTCGCACGCTTCTCATTGGCTCTCGTCCTCCTTGGCTCGCCCCGCACCGGCTGCGCCTCTGCTCCCTCTCCACTCCTTCACGCCTCTCTCCCTTCCCTCTCCTACCTATTGTCTTCCTATGCTATGCCTCCTCTCTCTATCGCTTGGACCTTACCCAGCTGCGCCGTTTTTTTACAAGTACGAACGGAACGGCTGATAGAAAACTGTCCTAAAATACCGTATATCGACCTTTCCATCGGAGAGCGGGAGCACCTAGCTTCTTTCTGGGCTGTTGAACGGGAGTATAAAGGCTGTCGTCGCTGTCTCGGCAGTGCATTTTTGTGGAGGGTCACGCATATTTACAACAGTCCAGAGGGGATTATGGTGGCGCCCAAGAATTCCTTGTTGAAAAGGTGCACATACTCGATTATTAGCGCACTTTTCACGGGCTCAGAATAAAAATTTACCGGAATGTATTGTCAGATTTTAAAAATCCAGCGTGGCAATACAAATACAGCCCGTTAGACCTACCGAACCGATTGGCCTCAGTGGTGCAGCGGCTAGCGTGTCGTGCTCGGAACTGCGAGGACGTTGGTTCGAACCTCGCTGCTGGTGCAATTTTTTTTTTTTTTTGTCTCAGGTGTTGCTGAAGTCTGTTGCCAGAGAAGCGCGACGCGGCTCTTGGGTTACGTGCGCCTCCGCCTGCCCCGAAGGGGCAGGCGCGCGGGCTAAACAGCGCGTGGCCGCGACAGCGGCCAGTAGCGCGTGACCGTGACCCTGCCAAGCGGCTATTGAGCGTTAGCGAAATGGCCGCACTCGCGAAGCGAGGGCGAAGCCACAATTAGGTTGCCGCGCCCGAAGGGCGCAGAGGGCCTTCACTGAGCAACAGGAAAATAATGTACTCACGTTGGTGGAAAGCCACATGACTAGAGTCCCTAGATTTTCCCTGCTCTTCAACAAGGAAAAATCTAGGGAACCCTAGCAACAGCCAATAAAATATGACATGCCCCTATGTTGACGATTAGACGAAAAGAGAGAGATAGAGAAGTGTCATTCGATCACTTTCAAAAAATGGGAAATTTATTCTCCTGGCAGTTTCTTCTGTGATCCAGTTGCTGCCTTTAGCGTCACTTCCGGATACGCGTCGATCGCATGCTAATCAAGGGCCGTTACCTTAACATGCTCGGTGTACATGGAATCGGTTGAGAAAGTTTTCGAGCTATAGTCTTTGAGGTCCGGATATTTCTTTGTTTTCGGCCCTTAAAAACTCTTCCTTGCCGACATGCAGGAGATCTCACAGTGCGCTATACTGCCGGTCACATGCCTCGGGCGCGCGGAAAGGCCTCGACGCAACAATCTTCAACGTGCGAAATAACTTTCCTTTGATGTAACAGCGACGCATTACAGGTCACAGCAGCGCGAACGAACATTTCGCGCACACGCCAACTCGCAACATGCTCGCAACTACAGTGTACTGTACTCGCCAGGGGCGTAGCCAGAAATTTTTTTCGGGGGGGGGGGGGGGGGTTCAACCATACTTTATGTATGTTCGTGCGTGCGTTTGTATGTGTGCGTGTATATATACGCAAGCAAAACTGAAAAATTTCGGGGGGGGGGTGGGGTTTGAACCCCCCCCCCCCTGGCTACGCTCCTGGTACTCGCAACTGCTCGCAACCCTTCCTCCATGCTCGCAACAGAAGTAAGCCACTGTAACAGAAGCCATTTCGTGATGGCGGTGACACTGCACTTGACCTTTCGTCAACGCGTGCCCTACACCGGAAAGATCATAAAAACAACTTAAACAAACTATATCTTGATTATGCCGTTAATCATTGCGCAAGACCACGTATCTTAATTATTAGAAGCCAAACACGACGCCCTGGAACAGCTCTGCAGGCCATTGACTGCATTATAATTCTGCCACTTTGGACGATGAAGCGGTTGATTATTACGTGCCCTTTGATGGTCTGTACAGTTCCATAATTTTAGCACTAGCGCCATTTTTGACGTGATATACAGCGGTATTACTAAAATAAGTGGCAAGCAGTTCTATGACTTGAATTATTTGCTGCGAGAAGGCCCCCGCTGGAATCCTCCGCTGACGTGCTATGCAGTGAAGGCGAGGCAAAGGAAAACCTCGTACGACCTTGTGGTTGTTCAGTTAAAAATTTTTTTTCTCGCTTAAAATAAAAACTACTCTTTTCAAACTTCCTATACGTCATACCCACAAAGCATACTACACAGCGATGCAAAAGTAATATTTTTACTTGGACCGCTACATTGTGAAAATGAAGCCCCAATATATGTCAAAACGCTATTTTTCCCGACTTTGTCAAAATATTGTGGCAACGTTTCTTCTTCTTTCGATCCTTCAGTATTTTTATCACTTACTATAGGGACCTACAAAGCCCCCAATGTGAATATATTACTCGCGGAAAAATCGCTGCTCATTCTAAGAAATGCCAAACATGCAGCATCTTGCGACTTTTCGTCAAGGCGAAAAATAATGAAAGTTGAAACAGAAATGAATGAACTATGATAGTCATGAAAGAGCAGCGCCTTGAAATTAAGAAAAAAATTGTTTCATAGTAATTACTCAAACCAGTGATTTTATATAAATTTTTATGTACGACACAGTTTCACTTCCGTGCCCAAAGTTCGAAGCGCCCTCTAGGCAACACAAATTTTTTCCCCAAAATATAACGCCTCAATAACTACATCTGACATTCACACATATCAGCCCCATTTATTTCAGCACGATCGGAGATGGTCGAAAATTTACCAGCTAGGTACACTTGATATGGAATGACCCATATATATGAGGGGCGCCTTTTAATATTCATAGAGCTGATCGATGACTTGCTTTTCAAAACTGTTTGTTTTAAATCAAGCAAGAATCTGCACAAACAGATTGTGCAGGCTGGGCCGCCTACCGCGATAACACAGCAGTGTTCAATAATATTTTGGAAATATTAGCGTACAGTTTAAAAAGTACAACCCAATTTAACCTGAT
This sequence comes from Rhipicephalus sanguineus, assembly GCF_013339695.2. NCBI lineage: Eukaryota > Metazoa > Arthropoda > Arachnida > Ixodida > Ixodidae > Rhipicephalus > Rhipicephalus sanguineus. The sequence continues at coordinate 277,604,335 of NC_051176.1, read as the reverse complement.
CATCTGATCATTCCATCAGCAAACTTCCCAGTCTTAATTTGGCGTTGTAGATACGATGTGTATGAAGAACCTGCTATGACTCTAGTACCTTAAGTTCTCACTTATTAAACAAAACATGAGGCTGACAAAGCAAGGTACTTCGCAGAAGTCTTCAGGGTAAGCAGAGTGCCAATTTCTTTACTGTTAGAGCCCTCTAATATAAAGTCTTTCTTAAGAAGAAGACCAAGTCCAGTCCAATAATACTTAAGCAAACCACATTAAGCTGGTTGTGTATAGTTATAAGATTATAAATGACTGCGAATTTATATACTAGATGTCGTTCCTTGCCCTCCTACTTTTCTTAGCTTGGGTGGGGCTGGACTGAAAAGCGGTGAAGTGGCCCTTTACTCCTCCCCTCCGGTTCCTCCAAGTAAATAGCTTACGTAAACTGTGTAAGCTCAAGTTTTCCTTGAAAAAATGTGGGCGATTATAACGTTAAACTACCCCGCATTGTCTCCTCCCGCATAGGTCGTTAGCTCTTAATGACTGGTCGAAATTTTCTGGGTCTTGCTGACAGCACCTGCTCGTAAAACAACGCAACAAATGACGTGGAAATGTTCCATCGCGTAATTACCACGTAAGCATGACTGCGTGAAAAAATAATAATAATGAACTATTTTCAATACGGCGTATTGTTTGTCATTGGTTCTTCGCTATTCGTCAAAAATTTTCAATGTGCCATAAGATCGCCTCCAATTGTTACGCGACGTCAGAAGTCTGCGAAAACTCGCGGCTTTAAAACATTAATGTGCTGAACAATAACTCATTTTAAATGCGAAGCATTTCTTAGTGAATTTCTGCTACTTTGAGCGTATCTATCTATCTATCTATCTATCTATCTATCTATCTATCTATCTATCTATCTATCTATCTATCTATCTATCTATCTATCTATCTATCTATCTATCTATCTATCTATCTATCTATCTATCTATCTATCTATCTATCTATCTATCTATCTATCTATCTAGCCGCCTACGACTTTGTGCTCTCCTGGCCGTTTCGTTAATCGGATGTATACCAAAATTGGTGTGTCATAACATGGCCTTATTACGAACATAAATGACAGGTCATATCATGAAAATCATGACACGCATGTCATGAACAGCATGATTTACATTCCACGGCCTTTGGGCTCCCTGGCCGTTCCGTTAATCGGATGTGTACCAAAATTGGTGTGTCATAACATGGCCTTATCATGAACATAAATAACAGGTCACATCATGAAAATCATGACACGCATGTCATGAACAGCATGATTTACATTCCACGGCCTTTGGGCTCTTGCGGCCGTTCCGTTAATTTCATATATACCAAAACTGGTACGGCGTGACAACAGTTCATGACAAACATAATGACAGGTCCTAACATGCAAATCATGACGCGCATGTCATGTGCAGCATGATTTACATGACATGGTCTCGGGGCGCTCGCGGCCGTTTAAATGAAGGGATACATACGAAAACTGGTATGACGAGACATTTCTGTATGATGAACATAACTGACACGTGGTAACATGAAAATCATGATATGCATGTCATGTATGACATGATTTACATGCCACGCTCATGGAGCACTCGCGGCCGTTTCGCTAGATTGATATACACCAAAATTGGTACTGTGCGATGTGACTTTATGAAGAACATGAATAACAGGTGGTAGCATGAAAACCATGACATCCATGACATTTATGTCATGATTTACATGCCACGCTAATGGTGCATTCGCGTCCGTTTCGCTTGCGTGATATACACCAAAATTGGTGTTACGCGACAGGACAGTATGATGAACGTAAGTGAGACGTGGTAGCATGAAAATCATGACATGCAAGTCATGTACGACCTGATTTACATGCCACGCTCATGATGCGCTAGCGGCAGTTTCAGTAGATTGATATACACCAAAATTGGTATTGCGCGATGTGACTGTATGAAGAACATGAATGACAGTTGGTAAGATGAAAACCATGACATGCATGTCATGTATGTCATGACTTAATTGCCACGCTCATGATGCGTTCGCGGCCGCTTCGCTAGCTCGATGTACACCAAAATTGGTACTGCGCGAAGCGACTGTATGACGAAGGTAAATGAGACGTGGTAACATGAAAATCATGACATGCATGACATGCACGACATGATTTACATGTCATGCTCATGACGCACTCGTGCCGTTTCGCTTGCTTGACATACACCAAAATTGGTATTGCGCGACGCGACTGTTTGACGAACGTAAATGAGATGTGGTAACATGGAAATCATGAAATGCAGGTTATGTGTGTCATGATTTACATGCCGCGCTCATTGTGCATTCCCGGCCGTTTCGCTAGCTTGGTATACACCAAAATTGGTATTGCGCGACGCCACTGTATGACGAACGTAAATGAAAGGTGGTAACATGATAATCATGACATGCATGAAATGTACGACATGATTTACATGCCATGCTCATGGCGCACTCGTGGCCGTTTCGCTAGATTGATGTGCACCAAAATTGGTATTGCGCGATGTGACTGTATGAAGAACATGAATAACAGGTGATAACATGAGAACTATGACATGCGTGCCATGTATGTCATGACTTACATGCCACGCTCACGGTGCATTCGTGGCCGTTTCGATAGCTTGATATACACCAAAACTGGTATTGCGCGATGAGACTGTGTGATGAACATTAGTGACAGGTGGTAACGTGAAAAACCATAATATTCATGTCATGTATGGCATGATTTACATTCTCTACTCATGGTGCACTCGCGGCCATTTCGCTCCTTTGATATACACCAAAATTGGTATTGCGCGATGTGACTGTATGACGAACATAAATGAGAGGTCTTAACATGCGAATCATGTTATGCATGTCATGTATGGTATGATTTACATGTCACTGTCATGGTGCGCTTCTGGCCGTTTTGTTAACGTGGTATATACCAAAATTGGTATGGCATGACACGAGTGCGTGATGAACATAAACGACAGGTCATGCATTTATATACCAGAATATGCGTTTCATTGACATGGTGTACACTACATTGTGCATGCATGCGTGCATGGAAAACATGCGATATATGGTGGACTAGATGCCATGGCATGAATGATTTCATTTGGCTCAAAGACAAACAAGGCGATGTATGCAGCTCTTTGCTGGCTGCTTCGCATTACATCGATTCCCAAAGTGTGTGGGATCTGCCGAATTTTTTTTTTTCGGAATAGCCAGACAGTGTCTCTTTCTGAACGTAATTTAAGAAGGCTGCCCACCAATCACATTGGCAGCGGCTGCTTAATAGCAGCGGGCGAGATGGATTCATATGTGTATGATAGATACTTTTCAGTTAGTATAACGATGCTGAGTTGTTTTTGCGCGTGTACAACTCTCTGTGAGCTCATCTTTGCTGACAAAGAGGTAGAGAGAGAAATAAACATTATTAGGAAGAGACGCACTCCTGTGCAGGTAGGCAGCCTTAGTCCAGAAAACCGTGTACGCTAATCATCTCCCTGGTGAGGTAGATGAAGTAACGGGGCAAGCTAGAAAGCTGACCTTCTCAATGTGCTCGAGTCCACTGCCTTGTTACAAGCCGCCGTGATCGCTGCAGGCTACCATATGATAAGCCAAGTGAAGCAGGCTAATCGGAGACTAGAGTGGGAATCTATTTTAGCTCTCTTGGCTAGGCGCAACTAAAATACTGGACACTTCTGCACACTCATCAACTTACAGCAGCTTGAATAAGGAGCAGTGGCGATGCTATTCGTTTTCAAAGAAACTGAATTTCCTGAAAAAGGAGAGCGTTTGATCGAGCTATAAAACGTTTACTGTTTCCCGCCCATATCTGCGTCGCAGAGTACTTCAATTTCAGGCCAAAATGAAATCATGACAGATTTCTGTAATGTTATAGAGCCTCTGCTGAGCGATAGCCTCCTCTTCAATGCTCGAGCGCAAGGCGCGCAAGCGTGGAATAGGCAACCCGCACCGCAAGTAGCCTACAGTGCGTGGTCATGACACACGGAGGACAGTCGTCATAACAGAATCGTAGGACAAATTTTATTACAAAATTACGTTATTGCTGCGTTCAAGCAAAACTTTGCCTGACTTGTTAGTTTCCCAGTCTGCAGCCAACAATAAACACTGTCGAAAGTGGGGGGCTCCGCCCCCCCCCCCCAACATTTCTCAGTGGGGGGGCTAGCGCCCCCCTTGCCCCCCCGGTAGATACGCCTATGCTCCGGACCCGCCCGGACCACCGCGGCACGTGATTTCTCGCGCACCGTTATGGGCAAGTTCATTGACTTTGGGAACGAGAAGATACCATACACTCACAGGATACTTTCTGAAGAGTGGTGCGAGAACTTTTGAATGTGTCATGATTTCCGCTGGCGTTGTTATATGTTGGGCATATCACGCCAACGCATTTGCGATGTAGTTGCAGGGTAATACAGGGTGTTCAAAATTAAGCTTTATGGTTTCCTTAAAATTCAGCACTGGGGGGTACGTGAAAAAAAAAAACACCTCTGCAGATAAGCTTTTTATTCAGGGGGATACAAGTGAGACAATAATTATCGCTGTCAGCCACCCAGTCAACTAAGATTGAATAATGAACTTTTTAATGAGTGCAGCAAGCGGGCATGTTTGTATTGAAAAGTTGGAGGCAGTAGCGTTTCTACACAGTTCCACTTGGAATAATTCTTCTAGCATGTCTGCGCCCCGAGATATCCCGCTTCAAAGTTTAATTGCGGTTTGCATGATTCCGATCAGCCTTCGATCCCAGATGCAATATGATTATCACAGACTCCCGTAAGGCCTGTTTTCAATCCATGGTTGGGGAGGTGGCATTTCTCGCCTGCAATATTCTGAAAAATGCCGAAAAAGTGACTAATTACATCCAGTCCAAACGCATTATCTGCACTCCAGGACACCAGGGTTTGGAGGGTAATGAGAATGCAGACGCCATGGACCGAGCGCTTACCTCTCGGGCGTCTCGTTCCCCGACCCTTCAGGACTCGGAGAACAGGAAACCACTACTGACGTTTAAAGAAATTTTACTCAATTTTCGAGAGCGTAATCGACTCTACCCGGACCCTGCTAAAGGTCTGAATGGAGCAGATTAGCGAATTCTCCGCAGGCTACAGACCCTCTGCCCCGCAATAATTCGTTTACTGGGACCCTAACTCAGACGGGAAGCGGCCGCATTGTGGGGAGACATTAGACGTCTTTCACATGGTGTGGGCATGCACCCAAAACCCCTCTCTTCCGTCTTCCCCATCCCTCACACGAGGCATGGGAGACCGCTCTCCGCGACTCGCTGGATTTCAAGCAAGACGGACGTGCCGGCCGCGATGTCCTGGAGTACTCCTCGTACCTCTCGCTGATCGGCGCCCCTCGCCGCTTCGCCGATGTTGTGCACTGTGCCTCTAGCTGTGTTTCGCGGACCCGTCCCTGAACTCCCGTGACCGTTTCCACATCTTTCCTGTCCTCTTTTCTTTTCGTTGGATGGATGGTTCTCTCACTTTTCTCTCTATTTTCCTACTATTCTTTTATTCCCTCCTTACCCCCACCCCTACAAGGCACTGCGCCGTGTCGCCTATAGGCAGACAGAAATTAGGTGCCTTTTTCCTTTCCTGAATAACCACTGAAGAAGAAAAACTGAAAGCCCAACGGGCCTATAGTCCAAAGGGCGAGAGTGGCGGCTGAGTCTTGCGGTGCCCGGGACTAAGGACACCGACCATCAGGGGCCACCAACATCGTTCCCCGAAACCTCTCTTTATTTTAAATAAAGCTTTTTGTTCCTCCTCCATACCGGCCGTGGCTCAACCATAGAACAGGCGTCTATGAGCTGCGCTCTAATAAATGCTCATAACGGCGACGAATGATGACGCTCTGAACAAAATGTCCGAACTCATTAAACGACACCGAATAGTAATAATAATTGTTGGGGTTTAACGTCCCAAAACCAGGACATGATTATGAGGGACGCCGTAGCGGAGGTTAAAGGCCAACTCCGGCGATTTTTTGGCCACGTAAAAGTAATGGTGCTTTTATGTTCCTGAGACGCTCCTGTTACGGGCCCGATAGTAGAAATACTCGGCAAATTGGAGAATAATTTTAAATAAGCTAAAAAGCGCAACACCGAAACCGAAACCCAACCGAGTGTACTGTCTACGTATGACGTAGACGTTGTTACGAACGAACCGGAAGTCGTGCAAGGCATGCCGGTCATGCCGGCGCGGAGTATGAAAACTGCGACAGCCGGGACGAGCAGGCGCACAGTGGAGAGGTGAGCACGCCGCGCATCAGCTGTAATGTCTGCGACTGACAGTGCCGCGTCTGATAATGACAGTGTCTCAGCCAGCACAGCAGACGCTCGCTGTAGCGGCAGAAGTTAGCGGTGCCATCGGCTGCGTCACTTCCGCCGCCTTACCAATACTGACGTCATGGGCGTCCGGAGGGGGGTGCAAGGGGGGGCAGCTGCCCCTCCCTGAAATTTCGGATAATATTTTTCTATGCAGTAGCAATGAACCACAAAGCTTGATTAGCACACTCAGGTCCCGGCCTTCTCTATTTCCAACCAATTTTGCACGTTGCACACTACTGATTAATCTTGCACGTGATGTCGCGGCAGTGAAAGCTGTCAGTGCTGGATCTCCCCCCCCCCCCTGCACCCCCCTGTAATAATTCTGCGGACGCCCTTGACTGACGTCACAGACGCAATGTTGCCAATAATTGTGGGAAGCCAGGAGGGCGTTTGCAGACAATCTTGAAAATTCATTTGCAAACAATCTGTGCATGTCTCAAGCCTGTAATTTGGCATAAATGACGGAAACGTGCAAGGAACGTACCCAGCGAATTTCATTGAGATCCATCGACCTCGAAAAATCGCCGGAGTTGGCCTCCTAAATCTAAGCATACAGGCCTCAAACATTTTCGCCTCCATCGAAAATGTAGCCGCCGCGGCCGGGATTCGATCCCGTGACCTTCGGGTCAGCAGTTGTGGAGATTGAGGCTTGCCCGTCGCCATTGCGCGGGGTTTTCGCCTAATTCTGCCATCCTCATTCCGATCATGATCTCCCCTCCTCCGCGGTCCTACGGCGCTGGGCGAGCGGGGGTGACGTTAACCTCCCTCACCCGGGCGCCGGTTCTCGACTGTGGCGCCGCGCTCGAGTCTCGCGAGGCGTTTCGCGCGGCGGGGGAATGAGAATCTCTCTGGACAGAGTGGGGTAAGCACGTCATTTTCTTTCCCGTCCGTCGGGTCCCTTTGTTCTTGGGGCTCGCTCGGACGGAGTTCGCCAACGGTGCCTTGCGCCCGCGGCGGACGCTTACCTTTCGTTGCCCTTTCCGAACGCTAGGCCGAAGAGCGGTGCGGGGTATTCGCGCGTGGTCATACTACACCGAAGCCCTACCTATCGAAGTCAACACGGCGGGGGAATGAGAATCTCTCTGGACAGCGTGGGGTAAGCACGTCATTTTCTTTCCCGTCCGTCGGCTCCCTTTGTTCTTGGGGCTCGCTCGGACGGAGTTCGCCAACGGTGCCTTGCGCCCGCGGCGGACGCTTACCTTTCGTCGCCCTTTCCGAACGCTAGGCCGAAGAGCGGTGCGGGGTATTCGCGCGTGGTCATACTACGCCGAAGCCGTACCTATCGAAGTCAACGCGGGGGAAATGAGAATCTCTCTGGACAGCGTGGGGTAAGCACGTCATTTTCTTTCCCGTCCGTCGGCTCACTTTGTTCTTGGGGCTCGCTCGGACGGAGTTCGCCAACGGTGCCTTGCGCCCGCGGCGGACGCTTACCTTTCGTCGCCCTTTCGGAGCGCTAGGCCGAAGAGCGGTGCGGGGTATTCGCGCGTGGTCATACTACACCGAAGCCGTACCTATCGAAGTCAACGCGGCGGGGAAATGAGAATCTCTCTGGACAGCGTGGGGTAAGCACGTCATTTTCTTTCCCGTCCGTCGGCTCCCTTTGTTCTTGGGGCTCGCTCGGACGGAGTTCGCCAACGGTGCCTTGCGCCCGCGGCGGACGCTTACCTTTCGTTGCCCTTTCCGAACGCTACGCCGAAGAGCGGTGCGGGGTATTCGCGCGTGGTCATACTACGCCGAAGCCACCTATCGAAGTCCAACGCGAGCGGAGTTTGCCCTCGCTCGAGCGATCAGGCCCTGTGGTCACTGATCGTGAGAGTGCGCAGCGTAGTCGCGAGGGACCGTTTCCCTCAGCGGCGTGTCGCCGTGAGCCCTTTTGCCCGCGGAGACGTGCTAGTGGCACCCTTTGTGTTGTATTTTCGCCCGTGGCGTGGTTTGCCTGTTTTGCTTCTCCCACCGCCTTTGGGAGCGGGCGTTGTACATCGTTTGTGGTGTTGCCGCAGACAATAAAGTGTTGCAGATCTCTGAGAGCGGTACTGTGTACTTGCCGCGCTGCGCTCGGCGCCATTGTTGCGCCAGAACGCACGTGTGAAGCGGCGCGCTGGTTCACGCGAGGCGACGGCAAACGCGGCCCTGTGGCTCGCTAAGTCCGAACCCACGCTAGTGGCCGTACTCCTGTGAGATACGTGCACACCACACAGTCCAGCACCATAACCACTAGACCACCATGGCGGGTGAACCGAATAATGTACCGGGACACTGAACGTGGCCTTATTGAATAGAGTATGGGAATACCCCACGCAGAACATGCAGAAAATATTCCATGATGTACCGGCCGTCAGCATAAAGCGTAATAGTTTTGGGGTCGGGTGTAATGTCAGAGAACATCTATGGTAATGTGCCGCAAGTGTAGAAAACAAAACTACACATTGAAGAAGTTTCGAATTGTTCGCGTTTGTACTTATTCGATAGTGCACACCAGTGTGTGCGTGGAAATAGAGACTGTATAAAGTGATCAGTGTTTAGAACTTGCCTGTGTCATCTGGAAGTATTGGCTTTTCCTCGTGGAACCAGCGTACTTCTGGTGGCGGACGTCCTCTCGCCACGCATTCCAAAGTGATTGGCATGCCAAGTGGGGCTCGTACTTCACTTAGCAAAGGCTGCTCAAATCTCGGTTTCATCGGCACAAACTCTGAAAAGCAAGGTTGTGAAGCATTTCCAGCAGTTAGTCTCGTGATTTCGCGAAGTTCTATATTGTCAGACGAGTAATTAATTACCTAGATCCAGCTTATTGACCTTCTTTGGGGTCTTCCTCATTGGCAGCATTGACTTCATATCTGTAAATTGTTTCCAATGCTATGAATCAAAACAACGCAACATTCCACATTTATGAAAACTTACCTATCTGGATGAGTTCAGCCTCTGTAACCTCTGTTCCGTATCTGTTCTTCGCTTCGCAGATGAAGTCACCAAAGTCCTCTGGCGTCGTCCTGTTTATGAGGAGGGTGAAGGAAAATTAATGACGATTGTCTCTGCCGCACTTATTTATTTCTGCCCAGTGCGATATAGGCAGGTTACAGCACGTTGTCGAATATATACAGGGTGTTTCACCTAACCAGAAACAAGGGTAAAAAAAAAGTGGCTAACCGCAACTAAATGAAACCAACGACATCATGTGTGTTTGCCATCACGTGGCGCTCTTTAGGATATTTTTTATATTGCGCTTAATTGGTTAATCAACTAAGATGATTTAAGCAAAATTTTTAATATTCACTCTAGGGCTTAGTGCGTTTCGTTGAGGTAAAGAGGGCATTCCAAAACGAGTGATGTAATTTATTTGCGGCAACGTACATGCTGCGTGGTGTCTTTTTTTCAGGCGTTTAAATAAAGCCCGCGAAATATGAAATAAAACCACGTGACTGCGCTCATGCGCTGCTTGAGTTACTGTATATGCTACCTATATGTATATGCACTATATGCTACCTACATAAAAGAGCCATATAGAGTAACTCATACTTATTGTAACTGCGCAAAAACGGACGGGAACACGAAGGGCGAGAAAAGGACAAACAAGCGCAGTTTCTCGCCCTTCGTGTTTCCGTCCGTTTTTTGCGCAGTTACAATAAGCATGGATCATTACCAACTAGCCCAACTTACCACTCTTCTAGAGTAACTCTATGCGCTACCGTATTGCAGCGATGTCTCAACCGCGCTTCGAGCGAAACAACTATGTGCGTTGACCGTCAGCGTATCGCTTATAAGTTATAACGGACGACGGCGCTTCCTTAGAAGACTGTAGGATTGGGCGTGTTGGTAAAACACGACTATGAGTTCAAATCAGCGCAACCGACAGGAGGGGACAGTAGTGAGGACACAGAGCGCTGAACTTCCAACCGTTTATTTCTTTTGAACGCCTTCGCTTTTATGCAGTTGCACACTGTTACACCAGCCATGCGCGGAACACAATGATGTTACAATTCATCACATGGACAAACCTAAATACATCTTTTCCCTATCAGTGAGAGCGACAGAGGGGGTACTTACACAATCATGCTTTAAAGAAAAAATCTTACTTGCCTCGATTATTTCGCGTGTGATGCGATCTCTGCATTTTGCGACAATGCTACAATCTGAATATCTTGGTCTACACCCACACGTGCTACAGTGAGCGGCCGTGTGCGCTTCCTTGCCGTGTGCGGCAGTCAAAAATGCCGACGCACTGTGAAGCCGATGCCTCTAGCCGCGGCTGATTTCGCCAAGGTCCGCACGTACGGTTGTTTCGCTCAAAGCGATATCCAGCGGCCGCAGCCAACCGTGGCCGTTTTTGACAAGGAATTGCGAATGCTTGAGTGCAGAAACATAGAATTTGTCTCACATGTTCACAAGAGCCTTGACTTTAGATCGGCAGTGTTTTCTGACGTATATGCTCAGAGTGTGTTGGGCGTCTCCGTTAAGTCAAGGGAGGCTAGGGGTTACAAGGCTTCTCCTGGCCTACGCCCCACCCCCTCCCCCTTGCTTGGTGATCAGCAGTACATGCACAGTTACCTCATGTGCCCCCCCCCCCTTTTTTTTTAGCAAAGCGAGACATGAAGCACTGAATGCAGAATGCAAGCGGCCTTCGACTCGCTTGTGGTTCTTTGCTGACCAGAATTTTTAGTGCTATCCACTCAGCAGCAATGCTAAATGTTTCCGAAACATTTTTTAAATGATTATTGCAGGTACGAATCTTGGGCGTTTAAAACACATCCTTGTATTGCGACTTTCTACTACTTGAACCATTACTACATTTTTTTATTAAGGTCGGCTGTATGATTGACAAGGACACTTACCTGTGAATAGTTATAGAGCAGTTGCCTTCAGTGTCGTAGTACAGGCTGTATTCAGGAGAATACTTTATCGGTTGACCTTGTTTGTACCATGTTATTTTAGGTTTTGGAACTCCAATCGCCCGACAGTCAAGCCTGCAAATATGATGCCATTGGTCTTGTACCACACACTGCGAAAAATACTATTTGCCCGTGGCTCACAAACGTGAAGATTTCAAAAGTGGGGCCTCCATTCTGTTAGCGATGTCTTTTCTGATGCGGTTACTTTTCGTGCTACTCGCGCTTCGTCAGTGCCTGAGCGACGCACCAACCGCGTGCTGGCCGTGAATAATGGGTGATAAGAGTGGCATAGAGTCTAGCTGAAGGCATCGATGCGAAATCGCCAGGCCAAACACAACAACGTTAACGAGACAAGGCTATAAACAGGACAAACAGTTGTACAGTTATTTTTCATGAAAAATAACCCCACAGAGGCCTTCAAAGAAGATTTAGTTGTTACGCAGACCCTGACCGTTCGAAGCGAATTATAACCGCTCTTGAACGTTCATGAGATCATTCTAGAGGATATTCGCATTTGTTGCTAAGCGTGATCCCTCTCGTCTACGTATAAGAAATTTAGTCATTTATCCTCAATCAATGGCCGTGGCATTAGAGAGGGAAGAGTGATTATAACAAACCAGTACAGTGCTCAGCAATTGAAACGCATTAGTTGGCCCGCATGGAGCCTGGCACTTTCTTGCGCCACCTTTGAGCGCCAAGGACACCCATATAACTCATTATGGTATCTAATGAAAGCAAAAGTCTTGCTATCTGGTTTTGGGAGCTTAAAGCCCAACAATTATAATTAAATGCCTTGCTTCCTCATTGTGACAACATTTGACGCCCGGGCAAAAACCCCAGCATTCACCGATGTCTCAAAAACGAACTGTTGAACTAGTTGATGAGTCATGATAGCTCACGGCATCAAAAACAAAGACGACATAGACACATAAGTATACACAAAAGAGGTAAGCGCTGATACCATCCAGCGCTCATGTCTTTTGCTATTTTTATTTGTCTATGTCGTCCTTGTCTTTGAAGCGTGCTGGGGAGCTACCACGTATCACGTATTCACAGAACGGAACAGCAAGAGCAAGAGGAGAAAAATAAAGCGACGTCAAACACGTGGACGCCGTTCATTGCGAGGGAGAGAAAAACAATAACATACACAGTGCTATCGGCTCAAAAATAAAAAAATAATAAACATAAACGATGAAAACCACGGCTTTCCGAAACAAAGCGTAATCGCAGTATGGACGCGATATAAGTGTGCAGGTGGTTCTGTTCGCTAGCTAGTATTGGCACGCGATGTTCAGGTAAAGTTTAACTAGAACTCGTAGAAATAACCAAGAAACCAAAGGGCAGCATGATGACAAGGTCAGTTTGCTAAACAGTTGAACCTCGGTATAACGAACACTGATATAACGAATTATCGGTTTAGCGAACTAAATAACGTTTGATTGGTCACGCTTCATTTCAGTGACATTTATTCTTTATACGACGAAACCGAAAACACGAAAGCCGCTGCGATATCAATTATAACGAAGAAATATTTGGTTTCCGCGAGCCTCAAAACTCTTAAAGGAGCACTGACACCAAAAATTTGCACCTTGTTTTTTTTGTTGCAATAGATAGCTTATGATCCACTTATCACGGCTGCAAACCTCGTTTGCGCGAGTGCGCGACGGTTATTTATTTAGAGACGTTTTTAGAGCGCCCAGTCGCAGTTTCGGTTTCAAAGAGCACCGAGCTAGGCAGCATCCTCCGGAGGACGGGAAAACACACCTGGCCACGTGAACACGCAAAACTGTGACGTAGGCGACGCCGTAGGCGGCGTGCGGAGGAGGAGGAAACAACTTTATTGAGTAGTAGGGAAGGGGGGAAAGGGAGCCGCCCCCTAAAGAGCTCCTGCAACTGCCCCCCTCACCCGAAGAGTGGGAAAAAACGTTGCGATGTCCAGAGCAGGCCACTCAATCCAGGCTGGCGGAATGGACGGCGACAGCCGCAGCCCCTTGGGCCCTAAAGCCCCTCCATGAGTTTTCCGCAGTAGACGCGATGGAGGGGCTTTATTGGGCCCCGACCTAGCATCCCCCCATGTCCTGGCGGCGTGCGGTGGGCGCCGAACCAGGTCAAGTGGCGCCAGCTATGGAGGATTAGAAACAACTAACAAACACGTAATCTATGTCTTCCGAGCATTCGGAAGCGCCCATCTCGACTCGCTAAGCTTACAGCATCGATTATTTGACTATGGCTCTCAAAAACGGCACCGAATCGGGACGACTACATTGCTGTCGAAGCTTAAGGACATGAATCTAAAGCAAATGGAAGCATCAGTTCCAGGGGCGTAGCCAAGGGGGGGGGGGGTTGGGGGGTTCAACCCCCCCCCCCCGAAATTTTTCAATTTCGCTTGCGTATATATGCGCGCACACATACAAACGCACGCACGAACATATATAAAGTATGGTTGAACCTCCCCCCCCCCCCCCGAAAAAAAAAAATTTCTGGCTACGCCCTTGATCAGTTCGGAACTTACACGTTACAGAGCGCACGGCAGCCACTTGATAGATTCGAAGTGGACGACAACCGTTTTTGGCAGTGCTGCCATGTTTTTCGGAGGCGCAAATGCCTCGCCGGCGAAGCTTGCCGTGCAAGTTGGACAGCTCTCGCGCGTGCGGCGACGGCCGACGTTCTGCGGCACCGCGCCGTTGCGGCACGCTTGCCGCTAGCGTGAGCGGGCCATAACATCTGCCAACGGGCACGACGAGCGAACAGCGGAAGAGAACACAACTAGCACACGCAAAGCCGCAGGTATGGAGGAAGAAATGGCAGGTAGCACGGCACAAGCGCAAGGGCACAACCAGCCACCAGCCAACACAAACTCGTGACGTAGGTTTGTTTACACATCCGCCGCGTTGATGTCGGCGTCGCGAAGCGCTCGCATCTCGCTCAGTCGCGCGGCATGCAATTTGAAATTGATTTTAAATATGTTCTAGGCTATATGGGCCCTTGATTTTTCATAGACGTTGTGTACGGCTCCACATACATCTATTTCACTCATTATCTCGCCTTCGAAATTTTGTGTCAGTGCTCCTTTAAGGTAACATTAAAAGTAAAACAAATATTGAAAGACGATTCACAGCCACATTTGTTTAATTGTTAGGAAGAGCTGCGAAAATCTTCCAGCGAAAAAAAAAAAAAAACATTTGTCTCGCTGCGCCTCCGTATGAAGAGAACGGGAAAACTCTGGAAGCTCACGTGACGGTAAGGAGACAGTTAAGAAGGCAGCTGGTGAGGATTACCTCGTTTAGAGCAGGTTTGAAGCCTAGAATAATAGAACATAGAACACGTGCCATACTGCCGATTTGTTAGATCCGACTCGTATGTCTAATGTTACAACGAATATCGGATATAACGAACTGATATATCGTCCCGATGCTACTTCGTTATAAGGAAGTTCGACAGTACAGATTATGTTGACTAGCTTACGTAGCAGGGTATCCAACAAGAACTTCGACGTCCTCCATTGGAGCAACGAACTTGGGAGGCATTCCAGGTTCAGACGTCCTACGATGTCCCGGCTTCCATTTGACGAATTCTTCTGGTGGCATTCTCTCAGGTGCTTCAGGTGTCCTTCGTCCACTTGGTGGTCTTCCGGCGTCTGAAATGAGCATAATGTAATAAATACAGGCACACTCCTCCCCTCTTGGAGTCAAGCTGTCCATCTCCTCACCTCTTGGAGCCAACCTGTCCATCTCGACGGAAGGGGGCCTTTCAGTTTGGTATGGTTCCGCGGGTTCAAGAAACCACGGAGACTCCGGCCTCGGAGGCTCCTTTTGTTGGACAGGCTCAGTGAGGGTGGGCCTTTCAGCGGGCTCTCCCGGCCTGGCGACCCTTGGCGCTTCAGCCCTTGGCGGCCTTCCTGGCCTTGCCCTCTCGGTGCTCGGCGGCCTCTCAGGCCTTGCCCTCTCGGTGCTCGGCGGCCTCTCAGGCCTGGGAGGCCTCTCCGCGCTCGGGAACATCTCCCGTTCGGGCGGCCTCGGAGGCCTGTCGACGCTCGGCGGCCTCTCGGCACTCGGCGGCCTCTCGAGCTCGGGCTCCTCCTCCTCCTTCGGTGCCTCCTTTGGCGAAGCGGAACGAAACATACTGAACGGCCACGTCGGCTTGAGAACAGTTGTTAGGAATTCAATGGCGCTCTCTTTCGCCGTCTTTTCTGGCTTTTCAGGTGGCGGGGTCTCTGGAAAACGCCAAGTACGAAGCCGCATCTCAGAGTGTTCGTGACTCGTATGCCGTGAAAGTAAGCTACACGTCTACTTATCAAACGTTGTCTCTCCTTTAGAAAACGCGTCAAATGATTTTTTGTTCAAATAGAATATATGTGTGTAGATCACCTTTCGGCCTTGACAGCTTGCGGATCTGTGGAACAATTGTTTCCTTGAAGCTCAACTCCGACTCCGACTCGAAGCTTTGGTATTCGTCGTCTGATGGCTTCCTCCGTGGTTGTTTAGACTGAAGAAATGCAGGAATCTTGTGCGGTTTTTCCTCCTGTGGTGGGTGAAATTCTTCCGGCTTGTGTTCCTCAGGTTCTTTCATTCAAAAGAAAAGCCAGGTTGTAAGTTAGTGCGCTGCCCACGGAAATGTCAGGTATTAGCGAATCAGCTACTCTCGTTTATATATCATAAGATCCCTAGAAAGAAAACGTAGGTAAAAGGTCTTTCTGGACAGTTTGAAGGCCACGCAGACCCTTGAAACCATAACACCGTTACAAAATAGCGGTAATTAGAAGGTTGGCTCTTTTAACCGCAGTACATAATACCACGATAGGGTTGCTTGCTCGTCTTAGAAATAATATAGCAGAAAGAAAAATAGATGGCAAAATAGAACAGGTACAAAAGCACGCCCACTGGTGGCGTATGAGCACTCGAAAGTAAGTATATCGCAATGGCAGATCGTAACATAAAATAAAGCGCTTGCACTGTACGCATTTACTAAAACGCGGTACTCTATAGTCTCACGAACCCAGAAAAAAAGTATTTTCCAGCATTTGTGACTCGTTTAGAGAATAAAGCATAACGTAATGATACATTAAAAGCAAAAAAAAAGCACAAATCGCCGCATGTACAATTGCAATCCGGGAACATGACGAAAAGTAACATACTACTGCTTCAATAAACTTGATTACGGAAGTCTTGAAATGGTCGAGCTTTCTATGGTCAATGAATATACAATGTGCAGAGTCTAAAGGTACAACATATGCACATGTGTGTGTTCACCGAAGCGCACTGCAACACACGAAGTATCGTTCCCATGGAAGTTCAGATTTACAAAACAAGCGTACTGTTGTCATGATCTACAAAACGTTTGTACATACAATAGATAAGTTTCGTAAATGATTCTTGTGTTCGAGAAGAATATTTAGCTCGCGAGTTGTTACCTCCACACACGGAAACGGAGCATTAATTTTTCTCAGCAACAACTGCACAGATTTCGATGATGTGCGTTTAGAAGTAAATATGTAGAGCGACTGTAGCAATAATTTTTTTATTTAGGCCACATTTTTAAATGTTAAAAATCCCGAAACTGAAGGAAGTTAAATATTAAGTCTAAAACTCTGTAACTCTACAATAACAAAATATATCCCAATTATGCAAGCTGCACCTAATAAATAATAAGTGTAACGCGAAAAAAATTGACGCGTTACACACTGCCATGAAATACTAAACCAACATGTGACTAACAGAACATCGTTGTATTCATTGCCACAGATTCTTGAAGGCTGCAAACTTATACATAAAAGTTTGTCCAGTTCATATGCTCTCACAGATGCAGTTTACTGAACTGCTATATCTGTTTTAGGTGCAAGGTTACGGATGTGTAAACTTGGTGCTTCCATTTATGTAGTTTAACAATTTTCTGCAATGCGTCAAAAACATTTCGGGTCAGAAATAAAAAAAAACGGCTTCCTACAGTCACTATATGCATGGATAAACTTTCTTTATTAAATACAAGTTTCATTCAAATTTGTCCAGCGGTTGTCACATGTAAGCATTTCTGCGTTTTACATGCATTTGAATAGCCGGTATTCCAGCTAAAGGTTCCTCCGAAGAGCTTGCTCAACGTGTTTTGCAGTGGGACCAGTAAACTTAAAGGCAGACTACAAATGCGCATTACGACTCAGGAATGAGTGGAGCTTCACAGATTGAGGTTTTTAACGATACTACATCTACTATTCTTATTATTTGAATAATTCTGCATACTTATTAGTTGATATAGCGACACTTACCAACAAACGGGATGGCCATTTCTTTCTTTGTGAAATCGAAATGCATCGAATTTTTTAATGGCGAATATACGTAGATCAGATTTCACACTCCTTTGCTTTGTATTGAGCAAATTAGAATGCGTTTGGTTCGGTGACGTAGACGCAAAACCAAACGCGTTCTATCTGGGGTCATTAAAACACCGGTTTCAAATTACGCCTATTTTTCGCGCCTCGTCCGCTTTATCCAAATCAGCAGTGCATGTGGGTAGGCTGCGTTTGCACACTGCACCTCGACACAAATGTCTGACATAAATAATAAGCTGAGAAGAATAGCTTAGCTGCATACACTTTTCGCCGAACTAATGTGCTCTTTCGCTACCTTTCGTTTTGAAATAACATCGTTCCATAGACAAGACTGCAAGAATATCTTGTCAGAAATTTGTCAGCGTAGTAGATTTATGTAGTTTTGAAGGAAAAGCGAAGCCTGCCAGAGCGCACAACACATTTCAGTACCATGAGTAGTGTCACTACACAGAGAGAATAGATAAATATCTCGATGCATAAATGTCATACCTCCAGCGTGAAGAATGCACTCGGTGGTTTTCTCGCCGGCCTCGTTCGAAGCCTTGCAGACATAGTGCCCTTCGGTCGCTGGCATCATTTCGGTGATGTGCAGCATGCTCTTGTCGCTCAATAGTGTGATCTTGTAGACGGGCATGTAGCTCGGCTCGATCAAGACGCCATTGTGAAACCACTGAACGTTGGGCTTCGGACGTCCCCGTACGGTGCACTCGAGCGTCACTGGGAATCCCAAAGGCTTGTGATACGTGCTCTGCAAGGGCACTTCGAATCGCGGCCGCATGCTCTTAAAATCTGCAAAAGAAGTTTCCGCAGTTTCCTCAGAATGCGTTACCCAGAAATAAGATTAGATAAGGTAACGAAGAATACAAGCTTTAGCTCTCACCGAGACTCAAGCGATGATCCGCTCTATGTATTCTTCTCATGGGCCTCATGGAATTAAGATCTGCAATAAAACAAGACACAGGAACGCCACACAGTGGCGCCATATGACAGTGGCTGTGCCCTAAAAATTGATAGCAAAGTCAAAGCATTCTTTATTATCAGATCTTTTTCCTAAAAGGAAGCGTGGAAAAAGGGCGTACGAAATGGGGAACACAGCGTGTTCTGTGTGTCGTAAGTGTAGGCGTGCGCAGTGTTCCCCATTAAGGGTAGGGGGAGTCACCGCAGCGCATCCCTCTCCCTCCCGTTCGAGTTCGAAAGAGAAGACTCTTCGCAGTGAATACAAAAATGAAAATTAAGCGATGACGTGCTTCCCACAACGGCCTGCATGTGCACGGTCCCCGGCTTTCAGGGCGTAAAAATGGGAAGTGAAACAGCCCTTGGAATGCAACATCAGTGGCCGCCATTATCGTCAAAACCCTGCGCGACCATAACCTTGCACTTTAAACACTGACGGGAGAGATCCGACTGGGTAGAGGTGTGGGGCGGCAGACTAGGCGCCCCCCTCAGATCGTCAGGGGGAGCCTCCCTCGTGAGCACGCCGATGGTCGTAAATCATGCTAAAAAAATGAAAGGTTAGGAAAATAAAGAAGTAATATAGAGAAACTTTTTGCACACGGTCCATGCTATCATGAAATTCGGATTTTCGTAGTATGACATTTCACAGAAGGACACGCAATTTCTGTACACGTTTTGTGCAACTTATACAAAGCTATTAACAAAACCTTAGAATGTCACTGCCACGACCGGATATAGTTACATCAAGACTAATGTTACATGCCTGGCAAATAAAAGTCTGAAACAACAAGTATGGTAAAAAGAGGCATATGTAGCGAACTTTTGTTTCCGCCAGAAGTCGCACGAAATGGCTGCTGACGACTTCCTATACCTGTAAGAGTTACTGCGAAACACACGTGCTGGATATGTGAACCTCGGCTGAGGCGTGAGTTCTCCAGAATTGTCAAGCGTCCCAGCTCTAGGACATGCGGTAACTTTAATTAAAAGTGTAGTTTATTGTTTTTGTTTATTTGTTTATTGCTTTCCTTTGCTGCCTACGATTTGGCAGACTCTTATATAGTGGAAATCTTATGCCCAAATATTTTCACTTATTACAAAAATGTTATTTTATAACCGCATGTCGCGTGCCTATTAATTTGTGCACATTCTTTCCTCGTCTGCATGTGAAGAGAATCTCAGCATAGCACCTTGTCGAGTTAGGCAAGTTTGATAGGCTCGAGATTCAGCTTTGTCCGAACAGAATACGATTACAATCCGTTGTACCATGGTTTAAGAACACCAGGGACTGGATGCGCCAATACACTTTGCAAAGCAGCGTTAATGTTGGGACATGACATGCAGGCTTCATGTAATCTTCAGGTCGGCTTCAGGTATAATTGTATCCATGCAATTACTGTTCTTGCGTGGGGGCCGTAACGTCAAATTTCTAAATTTTATTTTTTACTTTTGTGAGTGCTTGTGTTTGTATTGACAAAATTTCCTTATGCTAGAGTTGTTCGTAAGAGAAAATTTCAGCCAATCCGGGTGCTGAACGTATCATTATCGAGGGCAGCTGATCAGTGGGAAAGGGCACTTACGAAAGAAAACCTTTGTGAATCGGGCCTGACTCTCGACTTGAGGGAACCAATGAAGTGTGCACCGTGAGAAACTGTGGCGTTCGCATATACTTACCCAGCTGTATTAGCTCCGCGCGTGTGGTGTCAATACCGTAGCGGTTCTTCGCTTCCACCACATATTCTGCGAAATCTTCGAGCTCCGTGTGTGCTATTGTAAGAGATGATATACCCTGAGGGTCATAGTAGAGCTGGTATTCGAAGGAATGTTTTATCGGTACTCCATTCCGGTACCAGGTTATCTTCGGTTTCGGCATCCCGACAGCTTTGCAATCCAATCTGAAGAAGAAAATGCAGGCGCCTTTTAGTTCTCGTCCTCTGATTGAAAAAAGAAAAACGCTGCTGTTTGAAGTGTAATAATTCGGGCCATGATTTTTATGGAACCCTTTCACTCGATTGTACGCCACTCTTACCATCCACCGCTCCCGGCCGGCTAGTCCCATTGGTAACGCGAGCGGAGCGTTCCTTTGACCATTGACAAAACGGGAGAAGTGTGAGAAGGAACAGCACCGGAAAATGCATCGTTACAATATCTCGGCCTAAGTTACATTTACGTCTTTTTTTTCTTCTATGATCTCAAGATCAAGCACTATTTGTTGAGAAGTAACATCCATGGTTTTCACATATGAATATACTTTGCAACAAACTGGTATATAATCGCCGCCACACAGTGATTTAATTGCTGTTGCTATGCTTAGGCCAACAGGGGACAAAATAATAATAAATGAGCTGATTGAGAAGGCTTCTCAGAGATTAGAGAAAAATGTTACTGTGGCAGCGCACACACCGCACTTTCAGGGCATGCTTTCAGGTAGAGTACAGAGCGAAGTGGACAGAATTAACTCTACGTTTTATTATGGTTATGCGCTGTGTGAAATTCGTAGCAGTCCCTACAGCGTGATTAACTATCAAGAGAGTAGACACCCAAGATGTTGGGACGTGGGATTCATGGTACAGGAGTCATGGTCGGGGGATTCATGGTACAAAGGTCTCCATTTCTTTAAGCACCTGTGCTATGAAGCAAGTTCATAGGTTATGTTTCCGTAATTTTGTGAACATAGATCCCAAATATTGCGTTATAATATCATTCATTGGTATAGAGCTACAATAGATCTGTCTAGGTTCACTTGGTCGAGTTCCCTTCTGGAATGGGGAACGCAATACCAGAAATATTCGCAGTAGATAATTCTTTTCCTTTATTAGAAAATCGAATGAGAAGATGCAAGCAGCATTTTTTAAGGTCCACTGAAACTGCATGTTAGTTAATTGTGTTGTAACTCACGTTGCTGGCTGGCCAAGTGGTACAATGACATCCTCCAAAGGCACAACCACCACAGGTGCTGAGCCAGGGTCCGACGTTTTCCTTCGCCCGCGCTCCCAGGGTTGCACCGGTTCGTAACACACGGGAATGGCTTCCTTCGGCACACTGGTGGAACCTCGCGACACCTTCTTTTTCCTTCGCTTATGATGAGATTTACGAGGCTTGTGCTTGTCCTGTTACAAGCGGGGAAATGAGCATGCAAAGCTGTATAACCGCAATCTGTCCGTACTACGATTTTGTTTTCAAATTCTGCATATTCGCGTTCGCAACATCTGCAAGCACAGAAAGCACACGTACGCCTGGCATCCTTGGTGGCCTGCCGTCATCCCTGGGCAGATCCGGTATCCTTTCCATATCGGACTCGTCCATCTCAGAAACGCTGGGCATTGTGTCCAACGTGTCGTAAGATTCTTCTTGAGTGTGGTCGTGGGTGGGGGCAGTCCCAGGAGTGTCATAAGTTGCTGACGCGACTTCAGAGTCTGGGACGTACTCGTACGCTGCAAGGGTAGAAACCAGTGAACGCTCAGTGCACACAAGTCACGTACTCTAACGCTTCTTAAACGAGCTGATCGGTTTTATTCAAAAATGGCCGAGGACTAGTGATAAGCACACAAACAAAGCGGGTTGGTGCATCGCATATTTCCCGCAGGCAAAACGAAAAAACAAGAACGATCGTCTCACTCCAGCCTCAGCAAGAATGCGTTAAAGGCCGACTGCAACAGAATGTCACTTTGGTTGAATTTGTCACAAATAAGTAATATACTACTGATGCAACCTTGGTTTCGAGATGGTTCAGGACACGGCTGGTAATTGCGGTCGCCGCCTTATCTCGGAACACATGCCCAGGATCCGCGCGTTCTGCGTCATGCGTCTCTCCCGGTGAACGGCAGCGGCGTTTTTTTTTTCTTCTTGAAGTTCGGTACCAAAAATAGCCATTTTTTGCGAACTTGTCGTGATGATTCCGCTAGCATTTGAAACATGAAATTTCGCACTGAAGCTCTTCGATGTCTACACCATCTGAAACTGTATACGCCTTTTACGCGGTCCCAAACATCCTTGTAGTTGGCCTTTAAGAACTGTTAAAGCACCATCTTCTTCAGAAAAATTTAATGGAGAAACGGTTCAGTGGCACACCAGGTAACAAATATTAGCGAGGCGAGCTGTAAACGAGCTGTAAGAGTATTAGCGAGTTACAGAGCTGTAAACTTGATGCTGCAGCTTTACAATTTTTGCGAATTTCAACAATTTTTGCAACATAAAATGATCTTTTAAAAAAAATGTGCAATAGAGTTTTAAGATTTTAACTTTAGCTTTAAATGCAACAAACTTCGTCAAACATTGTGCAGTGCCGTGCCGAGCGAAACGACTTCTCCGTTCCCGCGTAGTTATGAAGGAGCTACAGCTCGTGAGGTGAAGAATGTCCCTCATGGGAAAGGTACTTGAATTCGATTATAGGCTGCTTACATTCCACATTGATGTGCGTCCGTGTTACGGCAGTTCCAGCTATGTTCACTGCTTTGCAGATGTATTCTCCCATATCCTCTGGAAACGCTTCAGAGATGAACAGTTCGCAGTATCCATCCGTCCTTTGCGTTGTCCAGACATCCGAGTTTTCTTTCACTTCTCTGTCGTTGTGCAGCCAGGTGACACGTGGCTGCGGCTTTCCCGTGACCTTGAAGAACAATAATATTGCGGTCATTATTACGTTACACTGACGTCAAAGGACGCGTTTCACGTAGAGAAGCGAATACTTACGTAAACAGAGAGCTTAGCTTCACCACCATCCATCACAGTCACTGGCGTAAGCTCAGTCAAGAACCTAGGAGCTTCTACCGCAGCACCCTCAACGGCTTCTTCTGCAATGATAAAACGGCGCATCTCTCGTTTTAAACGCGCTCTTTTCCTCGCGTTTTCTAACTGCCCTCACCTTCCACCGTCAGCTTTGCCTTAGAAGTTGCGATGCCAACAGGGTTTTCCGCTGTCACCGAGAAAGTTCCCGCATCATCGGGAAACACTTCAGCGATCTTGAGAGTCGTCCTGTTTCCCTCGTTATATATTTGAAAATCTCTAGAGGACTGTATTGTAGAAAAAAAGAAAAGCAGATTCGGTGCAAGTTTCTGGTGTTGGCACGTCGTACACAGGCTCCAGCAAAGGGCAACACAAAAGAAGAAGAAAAAGACATGTTTAAAAAGAAATGTGTGCTGCTGGGTGTCGCTTACCTTAATAGCTTTCCCATTCAGGTACCAAGTAAATGAAACAACCTCAGGGAAAGATGTGACCTCTCCAACGAAGGTCACTGGCGATCCTTCAACAACAGTTTGCGAGACCAAGTTTCTCGTGAAGAAGGGTGGCTTTAGTTGTGTAAGGCTCTCGGGTGGCGATTCAGGTCTTATTTCTGTGGGCTCAGCTCCAGGTCCTACTTTGCTTAGTGGTGACGTTGGCAGCGACTGTTCTTCTGTTAGGAGTAATTAGAAAAAAGGGCTGCAGTAAGCTAGCGGCACGGGTTCGGCGAATAAACTTGCGTAATAATGTAACAAAAGAAAATTAAATCAAACGTAAGAATAAACACAAATTTGTATCGGCTGCCTAGCATTAATGCGCGAAACGAAGCCGAGCGCAGGCCTGTGACTATCACGCGCAGAAAAAGAAGAAAGCTTACGGATAACACGAAGGTTGGCGGACGTTGTTGCTCGGCCCGCAGTGTTTTGAGCTCTGCACTCGTAAGGCCCAGCATCTTCGGGGAATAATTCGGCAATGACAAGAGAGCTCTTGAGGCCTTCTGACGTCACGAGGAAATCCCTGGACGACTTCAACATCTTTCCTTCGAAGAACCTGGAAAGTGACCAGTCGTTTGTATACCACAGGCGCCCTTCATTTGAAGTTTAAGTCTTATCGTCGTGTGCGGGAGGAAAGCGCGCATGCTCACCAGTAGAAATCAGGGTTCGGGACAGCGTGAACTTCCACGCTTAACCTCGCGGGCTCTCCCTCGGGGTAAGCCATGGGCCTAAGCGGCTGCACGAACCGCGGCTGCACTGACACGTCCGATGTTCCTCCGAAGAATTCCACATCTAGGAAACAGACAACAGCGTGAAATATAAAGCCTTGTTCTAAGCAATGAAGCTGTTGTGTGTACACAAAGGTTAACTCTGCTCGCGCTGTACGCAACGCGAACTTGTAAAAAAAATGTACACACATTGCTCACACTGTGTTATCGAGTTTTACTTGGATGAAACGCCCGTTAGAAAGGAAGGAGCCAGTTTTAGAGGCGAAGCTCTTTAGGGTGTAGGTCGTTCCCTCCTCTGTAGTAGTATGTAGCCAGCTCTAGTTTAATGAATTGCTCACTAGATGAGCAATTCACTAGATATCATAATTTACAAGACATCGTAGTGTTCCTTGATTTAATCACACTAAAAGACACTTTGCGGGCGATATACTCTAGTGAGCTTTCAACTTTTCGTCTTAATGTACAGTGCCGTCCACTCTTAGGGTGAACACGGCTCAGCGTGGCCGCGCTCTGCGGGGCGCCAGTGCATCCAGCCAACGCCGGTGCTGGCACGCCCGTGATCGCTTCCCTGTAGTACAGCAAGAGGAGCACGTTCCCAAGCGTCTGCGCCGTTTCGTTTCGATGCGCAGAGCGCGGCCATGCTGATCCGTGTTCACCCTAAGAGTGGACGACACTGTACATGATAAAGAAATTATTTCTACGAAAAACTCAAAGCACACGTTGAGCAAGATGTTTGGTTTTGGGACGCTTTATGTGCAGTAAACGCCGTGCATTGTTCGCGAAGCCGAAGCACATGCACGATCGCGTTCCGTTGGCTTTCGTTGGGCATGCTACCGACCTCGCGTCGTGGAACGCGAAGAGGAACGCTACGCGCGTCGTGTCTTCCCTCTAGCCTTGCCGTTAATTCTCACAGGGCGAGCGGGGAACGCGGTCGCTCTTGGCGCGCTTTCTCTTTCGCTCGGGAGCGGACACTTTCCCAGCATTTCACCGATCACAAAGCGGTGATAATGAAGGGACCATGTAAACCAACAGTACAATAAAAGTTCTATGTTTAATATATAAACGGTGTTTCACACTCTTTATATGATGTACTGGGCGAATTTCACGGAAGAGTTTCACGGTTTACCGATGATTCCCTCCGGAGCTTCGCCCCACTCATCATCATTCACCCCGTGGATATGCTGTGATTTTTTTATTACTGCGCAGTTCATGCAGATTATCTTGCCTACTATTTGTCGGCACCCGCCGCGTTCTTTTCCCCCTTTTATTGCTTACCGACAACAGTGACAGCCGCAGACGTCTCGTCTTGGCCGTACTCGTTGAACGCTCGGCATGTGTACAGGCCTTGGTCGTCTGGGTAAATCTCCGGAATGGTAAGCGATACCAGGCCAGTTTGGGGATCGTAGTGCATTTGAAAGTCTTTCGTGTCCTTAACTTCGCGTCTGTTTTGAAACCATTTGATCTGCACAAAATAAAATACAGAGGAGGTTGTTGGGCCATCTTCAATAAAATCTCGAGCGTTTTGAGAATAATCAGCAATATACCAACTACCCGGTAGTTGGTATATTGCTGATCGAGACCGCATCATGCCAGAAGAGTGATATTTTTATTTCGGCTAAAGATCGCCATTGTGGAACGTACTGACCATGTCTACTTGCGGGAACATCGGCTCGAATATCAGATCAGTGTCGCTTGCTTGGTCGGTACCGCAAGCTTTACACGTTAGCATGGCGCGTTCGAGATAGACTTGGTGGTCTCAACGTTGTATGTGGTTTTACGACGCAGTAGAAGGCGCACGCGAACGCTTGCGGCTTTACGTTTTACGCCTGCCTTTTCGCGTGGCTTTATTACAGCCTCGGTGACTGTTTGACAGCAGGCTATCTTCATGTCATAGTAAGTTGCTTGCGCCGCAGTTGCGTAAAGTTGCCGCTTCAGCTGTCTCAGCTACAGTAATCTGGGCTGGGATATTGCGGCAATTCTAGAAAAATTAATCTCCATTTCGTTTTTCATCAGTGGCTCATTAGGCTCTCAACGTACATTATCACCAGATTCTGCTATTCGCGAGCGGGGAATGACAAAAAAAAAAAAAACTGTTTGAAATGAACCCTTACACATAACAGTGGCGATGTTGTGCCAACAGGGGAGCATGCGCAATCGACAGGCGTTTGTATCGTAAGTAGTCTATTCGCTTCACATAAAAATTAAACAATAACTCGGCACCTGATTGCGCCCGTATTGTATACTTAATCTAAGATCAAGAACATCTTTCTTTTTTCTTCTGGTAAATATTGACACAATTCGGGGGACTTCCGTCCCGAAGAAATGTAATATTCGTGTTCAGTGCCAGTGATAACCAAGCGTGTGAGAGAAGTGATTCATACGCTTCAGTGAGCGTGGATCAAACCTTGGCAATGACAGCTGTTGACTACTTTCGTTATCTTATTGTGCGACATACTTCATTGCTTATGACAACACGTTCGACATGGTCACATTAAAAAGAAGGACATACATAATAATAATAATATCTGGGGTTTAACGTCCCAAAACCACGATATGATTATGAGAGACGCCGTAGTGGAGGGCTCCGGAAATTTTGACCACCTGGGGTTCTTTAACGTGCACCTAAATCTAAGTACACGGGCCTCAGACATTTTCGCCTCCATCGAAAATGCAGCCGCCGCGGCCGGGATTCGATCCCGCGACCTTCGGGTCAGCAGTCGAGCGCCATAACCACTAGACCACCGTGGCGGGGCAAGGAAATACATATATTTCGGGTGTTCTACGTAGGTGAAATCTTGTTGATAGAAATGTCAGCCTGTTAATTAAGTAACTATTAACCAATTGGTTAGGCCTTCCTATGAATATTCGACAATACTTTAATTTCTTGTCACGTGCAGCTTCAGCTGCGCACGATTTACCAATTGGTCCATATGTTAGGGCCATCAGGACCGCTTTCCGGAGGTGGATGTTTGAAGCATAGCTTATAAGCGATATATGTGGTGCCTTAAATGCATGCATTGAAACAAAGGTGACTGTGGTAAACCATCATACATGTATTGGCTGGCTGCCGACCACGGTGCAGCGTAGTATCGCAGGAGAGCCATCTGTGGCCGCCACAGGCTCAAGCTGTTCGATGAACCGCGGTGGTTCCTTGCCTCCTGCAAAGAACAGCAGAGATGCAGGGTGCTTCGCAGCTTGTGCTTATACACATTGATGTAGCCGCATCGGAATAAACGGTGCTTAAAGCTTGGTGCAGCGTTTGCACTGTGAAAAACAGAGCCGCGGTAAAGCGCGAGGCGACATTAACGGCGTAATAGCTCACAATCGAGTTCTTTTTTTTTAATTTTTCACCGTGACCTTCATCCTCATAGTCAACACCGTTTCTCTTCCACTCTCTTTACACCCCTTCCTAAACGCTGAGCAGCAGGCCAGAACGCTGATTCAGGCCGATATCTCAGCTTTTAAACCACAATAAATCTCTCTCTCTCTCTCCTTTCAGACCTAAGCTTACGGGAAGTAAAATGAGAAGTTACCACAAGAAGAGGCTACACTCGCATAAAATGCGGATCGCAGGAACGATGTATGAATGCATTTTGTTCACGGAGTGCTGTATGAGGGCGCAAGTTATTGCAAGATTCAGCACCAGGTAAGTAGTTATTCTATTCTGCCGTCGTCGCAGTAATGCAACAACAACAACAACAACAACAACAACAACAACAACAACAACAACAACAACAACAACAACAACAACAACAACAACAACAACAACAACAACAACAACAACAACAACAACAACACAACAACAACAACAACAACAACAAAGCTGGTCAAAGTTCGTCAACCTTTGTTTTGTTTTTTTCTGCATTGAAATCCATATAACCTGCATTCACATCACTGAGCGAGTGACACGCTCATTCCTAATAAGTAGACGCCAATTAAATATGCAAAAATATTTAGTTACTAGTGTCTCCGCTCACTTCTTAACTGTGCAAAGAAATCGCGCTCTTCCAGTCACAACACGAACGGAATGGCGAATAATTTGCGTAAAACAGAGCAACAGCCTTCGCGTTGTTCAACAGAGCAACTTGAAAGGCTATCCTCCCTGATGAAAGGCAGAAAAGGGAAGATTGAAGCTTGCGATGGGAAATTCGTAAACAGGGTGTGTGTGCTGGAGCCAGCACACACCCCCTGCTTACGAATTTATCCTCCCTGATGTCTTTCACATTACTTTCGTCTTACGTGAATAGGTGATAGCTATAACTCACAGTAGACAAAATTGTCCAGCAGACCTCGTTTGCGGCAGTAATGTGTGACGATACGAACGAGCGAGCGTGCATTTTTAAAAGAGAGCTCCGCTCGACGTGCATGTCACAAATTGCGCATCGCGCGATAGCCCACCGACTCCGTGCCTCGCGCATGCGGGGTGCGCCAGTTGGGCCTGTTCAACTTATAGCGGTCGGTACCCGCTCCTGCAGTTCGTGTGCTCTAAAGTCTAGAAGTCTGTTTTGGGCCGAAAAGATAGAAAAAGAAAAAAGCGCTTCAGCCGTTCATCCTTTCCGTGGACGTCGTTAGGAACGAGACCATAAGAACAGGTTACGGGTACCATTGCGGACAAGAATAAATAAAAATGCTACTCCTAACACCTGAGTTATTAATGCGATAGCGTTGTGAATACCGGCCCACCCATGCCTTTGAATACACGGCCTCCGAGATCGACCAGCCTTGTTTGGTACTGACACCCAAGGCCGGTGAGTCGCTTACCTTTGACCTCTAAGGTGACCTGAATGCTTTCGGCCCTACCCCAGCAGTTCGTAGCGACGCAAACGTATTTTCCCGCATCTTCGACGGTCACGTTACTGATGGTAAGCGTGGTCGTGACTTCTTCTTGAGAAACGGGTGTCGTGCTCACCACGATGTCTCCGATGGTTGAGCTGACGGGTCTACCATCTTTGTACCACGTAATGTCAGGCTGTGACAAATGAATATAGGGATAAGAATCATCTGATAGCACACACACAAACAAAAAAACACATACACGCATAAAGTACAACAGAAACAATCTTTCTATTGATAATATTCCAGTTTGCCTACAGAATTCGATGTATGCACAATTACGACAATCTTAATTACGCTGCACATCAGCACACGAAGTCGCGGTTTCACGCGCTGATTTCGAGGGCAGCCGTGGAAACAAAGTGAGATCGAAATTGAGACCATCCGTATAGCTCTCACTAAATAAATTATTATAAATGACATAATCGCGCGCACTGCCTCGTTTACCGGTTTTCTTTTCTTTTTTTTAAATTTCGACAGGACACTCCCACTTGCGGCCACTTTTCTCTTCGTATCGCCGTCGTGATTGCTAACACTCCTTACACGACCAGACATCTGAACGTCTATGCGTGCAACTGCACGTTTTTTTTTTTTTTTTGCGATTATATTGTCTTAATTTGCTTGATTGTAATGCATTTTTCCGAACTGGCTGCCCCACCTTGGTTATGGTGTTGATACTTTCAGGCGACTATGTTGTGTATTTTTGTGGACGCATCCTGAGACGAGATGCTTGAGTCACATAATATCTTGATCGACCGAAGTTTCCGATATCGCTGCTCAGAATGTTAGCGAAAGTTTTGTACAAAGATTGCCTGCACTAGATCTATAAGAGATACAGTCCAGCCCTCTATGGAATGGGCGCATGAATGCTTCAGCAGCTAACCATGCGTGCACGATGGATGGCACGCGCGGTGGTGTCATTCCTGAGGCCTTTGTGAGGCCCACCGTTTCTTTCACTAGATAAGCATTTTCTGACGTGCCATTAAACAAAAATTGCAATTATTAAACAAACCGTTCCTATTATGAATAGAACATATATTACATGCCGCGAAAAAGATTTCACGCACACTGACATACACTTGTGCAGGCCAGTAAATTATTTAAAGGATGTTGTGGTGGCAGTGGGTGCTAGAGGTGTTAAGATATACTCCACTGGCTCAACTCGCTACGTTTACCGCGGCGCCGGTACAATTGCCGTTACTTTTGGCGGCGCTTGCAGAACATCGAGTGGCTTGGATTTCCTGGTTTAGACTACTGGTCAGCTGCTCTCAGTTATAACTGCATAGTGGGTTTGAGAGAACGGCAGCATGGGCTAGTTGGTGATTTATAATCGACATTTATGCACAGCGCTACGTAAACGAGTTGAACTCAAATTTAGTTGAAGTCAGCGCTTGTGTTGTGTCCTTTCGTACGTCCTCGTTTGCGTAGCGCTGTGCAAATATGTCGTGCATAGTGGGTTTGCGTGCTCTTTCTCGTCATAGTTGAAAGTTTGCACGTGGTCATTACCGATTTGCGACTAATTTAAAATGGTAAAGTAGTGATGTCCTTGGCACATTCGTCTAAAACATGACATCGATAAGATGACACACCGCTGCAGGTGCTCGTCAAGAGCATGACGTATCTCTCCGTATGAGTGCAGCTATTAAACCGTGCGGGAGTTCACGCCAACAGGCTGCAAGAACTCCGAAAGTGCATCTATAATCCGTTCCACCGTTCGATCCTATATATAGACGATCCTAGATGCTAGACTTTACGCAGAAAGCTGCAACCTATGTAAATTATTGTGATGCGGTAGAGCGAACTAACGCATTAAAAAAAAAGAATGTGTCCTTTGCCAACTGGACTCTAAAGCTTACCGCTGGCGAACCAGTAGCAGTCGCCTTGAAGTCCACCTTGTGGCCGGGCTTGGCAGAACGCGACTCAGGCTGCTTGGTGATCTGTGGAGCCATGCCCTGGGGACCCATTGCGCGCACTGGTTTTTGCTCCGGCGTTTTTCCTGCAAAAAGAGGCGACCAACTCGGCTATGCCATTCCAAGCCTCTGTGGTTTGCCCGAGTCATGCTGTTGTTGGTCGTAGGTGGTGACGGAATTTCCTCTCAGATGATGCGTTTGATCAGTAAGCGCACAAAGAAAGGCTTTGCTGACACAACGGTCTTTAATGGGCAACACCGCATTTCTTGGAGACAAAAGGCCATGAGAAAAAAAAACTGCAATGAACATAATAATTGTTGTGTAGTTGCGTGGTATTCTTGTGTGGCATTCTTATGTGGCATTCTTATGTTTGAACGAATGACAATCAATCAATCAATCAATCAATCAATCAATCAATCAATCAATCAATCAATCAATCAATCAATCAATCAATCAATCAATCAATCAATCAATCAATCAATCAATCAATCAATCAATCATTTAACGTGCCCAGGAACAACCGTAAGGTCTTTGTGCAGGCGCACGCAAAAAAAAACCAATAAAAATAAACAATACAATACAGACAGTTTTCAGAAATAAAAAGAGCAAAAACACGTAGACAAAGAGAAATGAACACACAAGGGGAGGAGTAAAATAAGACAACACGAGAAATATTGACGGGGAATAAAAAATTCGATTGCATATATACAATTATGCGGAAAGACTGAGAAGGGAAGACTTTGCACATTGTGCCACACTATATCAAAACTGTGCAAAGCTCGGATAAAAACAATGATTGTGGACTATGAGAAACGTCAAGATCAAGAAAGTTAACATTATAGAGACTTTGTATTCTGTGAACGGTAGAGTGTGGAAAGAAGCAGGCGGGTACATGAAACGGTCTGTTCTCTCTGGTTAACTTGCGCGGAATTCGAAAATTAACACAATTGAGAAGTACAGGGCAGAATATGATACCGTGGACTAGCTTGTAAAGAAATAAGAGATCAGAACGATTTCGTCGGCAGTGAAGTGATGGCAGTGATAATAATTCAGCAGTATTTGAACGAGATCCAGAGTCATTTTTAGCAAAGCGATGGTTATATATGCTGAGGAATTTTTTCTGGACTCGTTCAATGGTGTTACCGCTGGATTGAGCAATGCCATTCCATATCACGGACGCATACTCAAGTTGCGGAAGACATATTGCCGTGTACAATTTGTGTAGGGCCATGTGAGACCTGAATTCTCGAGATATTCTACAAACACATCCGAGAGAACGAAGGCCCCCCATAGCAGCACGCTTAAAGTGAGCAGAAAAGTTTAACGCGCTGTCAACAACAACACCAAGATCACTGATCTCATAAACCTTGCATAAGGACACAGAATTGACAGAGTATTGAAATGACACGCTAGATGCTTTGCGAGTTATAGACATGAATTTTGTCTTCGAGGTATTCAGAGAAAGGTTATTACGATTGCACCATTCGGAAAAAGAGCGCAAGTCTGACTGCAGCAAGCGACAGTCGTTAACTGAATGAATTTCCTTAAAAATCTTGATGTCATCGGCATACAAGAGGAAAGAAGAATTACGAATGGCAAAAGAAACATCATTAACGTAAATTAAAAATAGGAGTGGGCCTAATACCGACCCTTGAGGGACCCCACTAGTCACTTTATACAAAGAAGACGTTTGGCCATTTACGGCAACATAACAATATCTATTGAGCAGATAGCTCTGCAGGAGATTCACAACCGACAAGTCAACATCAAAGTGCGCAAGTTTAACCATAATCAGTGTGTGGCTGACTACGTCACAAGCCTTGCTCAGGTCACAGTAAATTTTTTGCAGTAATAATAATAATAATAATAATAATAATAATAATAATAATAATAATAATAATAATAATAATAATAATAATAATAATAATAATAATAATAATAATAATAATCAATCAATGATTTATTAACCGTGCCCAGGAACAACCGTAAGGTTTTTGTGCTGGCGCACGCAAAAAAAAACAATAAAAATAAACAATACAATACAGACAGTTTTCAGAAATAAAAAGAGCAAAAACACGTAGACAAAGAGAAATGAACACAAAAGGGGAGGAGTAAAATAAGACAACACGAGAAATATTGACGGGGCATAAAAAATTAGATTGCATATATACAACTATGTGGAAAGACTGAGAAGGGAAGACTTTGTACATTGTGCTATACTATGTCAAAACAGTGCAAAGCTCGGATAAAAACAATGATTGTGGACTATGAAAAACGTCAAGATCAAGAAAATTAACATTATAAAGACTTTGTATTCTGTGAACGGTAGAGTGTTGGAAGAAGCAGGCGGGTACATGAAACGGTCTGTTCTCTCTGGTTAACTTACGCGGAATTCGAAAATTCACACAATTGAGAAGTACAGGGCAGGATATGATACCGTGGACTAGCTTGTAGAGAAATAAGATATCAGAACGATTTCGTCGGCAGTGAAGTGATGGCAGTGATAATGATTCAGCAGTATTTGAACGAGATCCAGAGTCATTTTTAGCAAAGCGATGGTTATATATGCTGAGGAATTTTTTCTGGACTCGTTCAATGGTGTTACCGCTGGATTGAGCAATGCCATTCCATATCACGGACGCATACTCAAGTTGCGGAAGACATATTGCCGTGTACAATTTGTGTAGGGCCATGGGAGACCTGAATTCTCGAGATATTCTACAAACACATCCGAGAGAACGAAGGCCCCGCATAGCAGCACGCTTAACGTGAGAAGAAAAGTTTAACGCGCTGTCAACAACAACACCAAGATCACTGATTTCATAAACCTTGCATAACGGCACAGAATTGACAAAGTATTGAAATGACACGCTAGATGTTTTTCGAGTGATAGACATGAATTTTGTCTTTGAGGTATTTAGAGAAAGGTTATTGCCGTTGCACCATTCGGAAAAAGAACACAAATCTGACTGCAGCAAGCGACAGTCGTTAACCGAATGAATTTCCTTAAATATCTTGATGTCATCGGCATACAAGAGAAAAGAAGAATTACGAATGGCAAAAGAAACATCATTAACGTAAATTAAAAATAGGAGTGGGCCTAATACCGACCCTTGAGGGTCGGTATTAATAATAATAATAATAATAATAATAATAATAATAATAATAATAATAATAATAATAATAATAATAATAATAATAATAATAATAATAATAATAATAATAATAATAATTACTGTCAGACGAAATCACAACTCTCCCACAATGCCGGATAAAATATAAGAAAAGCCCTTGAATTCGGTCATGCTTGTCGACTGAATGACACGCTGTTTTGAGCCACGGTCTCTTTTTCAGCGTTAACTGCGCCCGTGAGTGTTTGCGCAGACTCTCCTTTCTTATTCTGCACTGCATTGCTGTGAAAGATAACGGATCACCCCTTCTAACCAATTCACACTCTAGATGTGTATAAAAATCTCTCAATTGGCAAAAATCTCAATTAGTAGAGCATCGGACGCGTTATCCGAAGGTTGTAGGTTCGGTCCCTGCCGGCGGCAAGGCGTCTTTTCGTCCATTTTAATTTCTTCACATTTATAGCCTAATTACTACAAATAACGTCCCCTATTATACTTTCCTTGGCTTCATTGCCTGTTCGTTTTCATTGAGGTTGTGGCTAACAAAGCAAAACGAGCCTTCAAATTCCCCTTCCTTCGTTAATACGTAACGAGATATGACGTAATAGAGGGTTCCGGGTCCAATTCACCCACCTGGAGCTCTGTAATGTAGATAAAAAAACACGTTTTGGTATTATGCCCCCATTGGATATTTGTGCTCAGACAAACTGAGCACAAGGACTTTGTCCAATAAAATTTGTTGCTGGGCTAGTTGGTGCATAGTTAAAATATAAGACGGTGGCGCAAAATGGGACAAGGACGAAACAGGAAGAAGAGACTATCTTCTTCCTGTTTCGTCCTTGTCCCATTTTGCGCCACCGTCTTATATTTTAAGGACTTTGTGCTCAGACAAACTGTCTAGCCAGTGAACCACCGCCGTGGGTCATATTGTCAAATAACACTACAATGCTCTGAACGGTTTTCTTTTGCATAGTTTTTTTTATCCGTCTTTTATTCGCAACTACATAATCGCTCTGATTTTGTCCTCGACTAATGGCGAATCGTTCTGTTACTAACTTGCAGAAGCTGTTCCATGTTACGACAACTGAGGTGTATACTTGCGCCGTGGAGCCGACACGGAACGCTGAGCAGAAATTTTCTCGTCTACTGTTTCCATGACAACCGCTCGCAGACGCTGACACTTCGTGACCTATACGCGATCTGAGCAGGAGCAACGGATGCGTAAGACCCCTTTGGTGGTGAAAACGTTGAGTGAAGACATACTTCGGACATCACAAATCAGTCGCAAACACTTGTCGGTCGGTCAACTTGGTCACTCCGGTTTAAGCCACAGTCCTGTCGTGCGTACACTGAACCGAGCATGAGCACCGATGCAGGTCTTGCGTGCCTGCAGACAACGGGAGCTGCAACCTCTGCTGTGCCGGCTGTGGGTATGGACAGCCTCCTCAAACTCGCACAGCTGTCTCATTGGAATGGCCGATTCACCCGTGTTTGTTAAGTGCAAATACGAAAATACCATCGATCATCTCCTGTGCCACTCTTCCCGCTTCAATAGACACCGCCACACTCTCCAGTGTGCCCTGAGTAGACTTGACGATCGGCATTTTACAGATAGAAACATACTGGAAGCCTGGCCTCACAGTCCATTGGTCGTTCAGGCATTCTTCAATACACGAAGACGACAGACTTAATTGCCAGACTGTTGAAACGCAGCGCCATCCTTATGAACCCATGTCTCCCCCTCGCCCACTCCGAGTGTATGTAGTGTAGCAAAGTGGACAAAGTACAGCAAGTCACCCTGCCCTTTCTTTGCTTCCCTCCTCTCTCTCTACGTTTTTGCTGTGTTGTTCGATGAATACGTGCGGAGGTAGATATGGTCGGGTTCCGTAGGAAAAACCTAAATAGTGCTTTCTGTCGCAGTTTTTTAAGTGACAATGCTTCTGATATTATGGCAGTACTCAACTTCTGCTTCGTCAGCAGCGATGTCGCGTTCTGCTCGAGGCGCCATTCCAGTAGGGACTAGTTCTCACTGGCTTTGTTGTCTCTTTGTATGTGATTTATGCTGTTTCTTTTTCATTTATACCGTGGCTTTCTTTATTATTATCTTCAACGGATTGTTTAAGAAAGTCCTGTGGTACATATATCAATTACACGTCTAAGGAGAAGCTTTACGGAAAGGTAGACGCCGCTTTAGATGCTTTAATTACAGTGATGGCTTAGACAGCAAAATATTACCAGCGTTCCAGTTATACCGGCCTACACGGTCATTTTTAGACGTATAATAACATAAATAGGCTTTGATACAGATTTCTTCGAACTTTGCGACGTATACATGTGCCATAAACTTTGTAATTTGGAAGATAATTGATTGTAATTAGTGTAACTTCTAAATGGATTGCTCTGACGTTTCTTAATGGTATGGTATGGTATGAATAACTTTACTGAGGTTCTGTGGATTCAGTCTGGGACTGATTCGGGCCGCTCCCACGTAATTCCTCTGCAGTGACGTAGACTTATAACAATGTAAATTTTTTAAGCGTTCGAAAAAAAAAAAACCTGTAGACGCGTGTGTACGTAGTAGCATAGGCTGTTCAGTCCCTGCAATCGCTCGCAGCGAAAATTGCAATGCGAGAGACACGAAGTTTATTTTTGTTTTTCGTAGCATAGGCATACTGTATCCTTCCACGCGAAGAAAGTTCATTTCATTTTATCTTACGGTGCATGGTGTGGATTCAATAACTTCAGGCATCCGGCGCCCAGATTTTGATCAAATTTAATGATTTCGTTGCCTCCCTCTGCCAAAAGCCTCTCTGAGGTTCTGTGCTGCTCTGGCTTACCATAGCACCAACACGGTGCATTGTTGTTTGCCGACTGATATGCGCTTACAGACATTGCTGTTTTTTCCATTTTCTTCCGTTATTTTCCCTTCCTTTCTTTATTTAGGTCCCAGACACACGTGACGATATTTTACATGGGGAAACTTGTGGCGCACAAAAAAGACACGGACGAAGAAAGTGAAGACTGGATGATGCGCTTACTTCCAACAGAATACTTGTGGCGCACAATAAAGACACGGACGAAGAAAGCGAAGACTGGACGATGCGCTTACTTCCAACAGAATACTTGTGGCGCACAATAAAGACACGGACGAAGAAAGTGAAGACTGGATGATGCGCTTACTTCCAACAGAATACTTGTGGCGCACAATAAAGACACGGACGAAGAAAGTGAAGACTGGATGATGCGCTTACTTCCAACAGAATACTTGTGGCGCACAAAAAAAGACACGGACGAAGAAAGTGAAGACTGGATGATGCGCTTACTTCCAACAGAATACTTGTGGCGCACAATAAAGACACGGACGAAGAAAGTGAAGACTGGATGATGCGCTTACTTCCAACAGAATACTTGTGGCGCACAAAAAAAGACACGGACGAAGAAAGTGAAGACTGGATGATGCGCTTACTTCCAACAGAATACTTGTGGCGCACAATAAAGACACGGACGAAGAAAGTGAAGACTGGATGATGCGCTTACTTCCAACAGAATACTTGTGGCGCACAATAAAGACACGGACGAAGAAAGTGAAGACTGGATGATGCGCTTATTTCCAACAGAATACTTGTGGCGCACAATAAAGACACGGACGAAGAAAGTGAAGACTGGATGATGCGCTTACTTCCAACAGAATACTTGTGGCGCACAAAAAAAGACACGGACGAAGAAAGTGAAGACTGGATGATGCGCTTACTTCCAACAGAATACTTGTGGCGCACAATAAAGACACGGACGAAGAAAGTGAAGACTGGATGATGCGCTTACTTCCAACAGAATACTTGTGGCGCACAAAAAAGACACGGACGAAGAAAGTGAAGACTGGATGATGCGCTTACTTCCAACAGAATACTTGTGGCGCACAATAAAGACACGGACGAAGAAAGTGAAGACTGGATGATGCGCTTACTTCCAACAGAATACTTGTGGCGCACAAAAAAGACACGGACGAAGAAAGTGAAGACTGGACGATGCGCTTACTTCCAACAGAATACTTGTGGCGCACAATAAAGACACGGACGAAGAAAGTGAAGACTGGATGATGCGCTTACTTCCAACAGAATACTTGTGGCGCACAATAAAGACACGGACGAAGAAAGTGAAGACTGGATGAGGCGCTTACTTCCAACAGAATACTTGTGGCGCACAAAAAAAGACACGGACGAAGAAAGTGAAGACTGGATGATGCGCTTACTTCCAACAGAATACTTGTGGCGCACAATAAAGACACGGACGAAGAAAGTGAAGACTGGATGATGCGCTTACTTCCAACAGAATACTTGTGGCGCACAAAAAAAGACACGGACGAAGAAAGTGAAGACTGGATGATGCGCTTACTTCCAACAGAATACTTGTGGCGCACAATAAAGACACGGACGAAGAAAGTGAAGACTGGATGATGCGCTTACTTCCAACAGAATACTTGTGGCGCACAATAAAGACACGGACGAAGAAAGTGAAGACTGGATGATGCGCTTACTTCCAACAGAATACTTGTGGCGCACAATAAAGACACGGACGAAGAAAGTGAAGACTGGATGATGCGCTTACTTCCAACAGAATACTTGTGGCGCACAAAAAAAGACACGGACGAAGAAAGTGAAGACTGGATGATGCGCTTACTTCCAACAGAATACTTGTGGCGCACAATAAAGACACGGACGAAGAAAGTGAAGACTGGATGATGCGCTTACTTCCAACAGAATACTTGTGGCGCACAAAAAAGACACGGACGAAGAAAGTGAAGACTGGACGATGCGCTTACTTCCAACAGAATACTTGTGGCGCACAATAAAGACACGGACGAAGAAAGTGAAGACTGGATGATGCGCTTACTTCCAACAGAATACTTGTGGCGCACAATAAAGACACGGACGAAGAAAGTGAAGACTGGATGATGCGCTTACTTCCAACAGAATACTTGTGGCGCAAAATAAAGACACGGACGAAGAAAGTGAAGACTGGATGATGCGCTTACTTCCAACAGAATACTTGTGGCGCACAAAAAAGACACGGACGAAGAAAGTGAAGACTGGACGATGCGCTTACTTCCAACAGAATACTTGTGGCGCACAATAAAGACACGGACGAAGAAAGTGAAGACTGGATGATGCGCTTACTTCCAACAGAATACTTGTGGCGCACAATAAAGACACGGACGAAGAAAGTGAAGACTGTATGATGCGCTTACTTCCAACAGAATACTTGTGGCGCACAAAAAAGACACGGACGAAGAAAGTGAAGACTGGACGATGCGCTTACTTCCAAAACAGAATACTTGTGGCGCACAATAAAGACACGGACGAAGAAAGTGAAGACTGGACGATGCGCTTACTTCCAACAGAATGTTGGAAGTAAGCGCATCGTCCAGTCTTCACTTTCTTCGTCCGTGTCTTTTTTGTGCGCCACAAGTTTCACCATGTATCACCACCAACAAGCCCATTCTTACGTTCTTTCACGATACTTTACACTGTTGATCAGGCTGTACAACGACGGTGATTTGACGCTTCATGATTGATATGTGCTTCCAGTACACTGCTGTTTTTTCTTTGTCTTTGCTTTCACTTTGACCATCCGTTGCAAGTGTTTCTTACATGTGCCGAAGTTCATTGTAACTTTCCACGCCATCACATTTGGTTTATACCCATTTCAGATGTCACTAGTTCGTTAATTAAAATTCACAACCGATACTGCAGTTATATGTTTGAGTGTGTGCTTACTACATTGTTTTTTCACTTGTTTCCACTATAGTTTGTCGTTGCATGCCAATAACGTTTCTGCTCACCTGCCCTGTAATTAACTTATGTAATACCAATGGGAGGTCCCCCTGGCAGTTTTCACTTTGGGACCTCCTCCTGTAACAGTTATACATGCGCTATGCCACCTGTATCTTTATAAACTTCACCTTCAGTCTTCTTGGTATTAAACGAGCTGTGTATAAATAAATAAATAAATAAATAAATAAATAAATAAATAAATAAATAAATAAATAAATAAATAAATAAATAAATTTTTGGCGATGCGTTTCGACCTATGCGGTGTTCGTAGTTATGAAACTTTTGAAAGCATCCCGAGTAACCATCCTCTATATTCGGCGTCTTTATTTTTTTAAGACAACGCAGAATTTTATAAAATCGCCTGTTACAGCATAATTAAGCAGCGGACATAACCCACGCGAGATATACAAATATACAATTGGCTGTAATAAAAACGTTATTTACATTTAAATTAATCAATGTAGGTAAATTTCGCAATTTATGGAATGTATCCCTTGAACTCAGAAGGCCAATTTAGCGAATTTCCCTTGACGATTTGTCGTTAAACGAATTTTCTGTGCGGCGATCGAGCGTTTTGATATATTCATTCTCAAAGTTCCAGTTACAGTTGTGCTCCACTGCGCAAAAAGGTGTTTCCCTGAAAAGTTAACTGGAACAACGGTGCAATTCTACAAGCTTGCATGGCGCATATCTAGGAATTCACACTGCCCTCAAATTTCTTTCGTTGAAAGCGCGCTGATCACACTTCATCACTTGCAATATGCGCCACAAAATAGACAATAAAAATCTTATAGTTTAACTTCGGTCAATGAGACCAATATGTATTTAAAATTTTTTGTGTGTGCAAGTAATAACCGCCGTTTCGAACAATCAAACTCAGATTACGGTAATCATATCTGACACAGGCGGCAAAAAGAATTCTTTATTGTCTAGAAAAACACTAGATATAGCCAAACATTGCAGCTGGGCCGTTGTACGTAATATTATGAATGTATACCTATGTTAAAAATGAGGAACTATGCGTTCTTGCTTGAGTTACACGTTATTGCTTAACTATTTGAAATAATGAAGATGTGCGGCATAATGAAGCGAATTACACACACACACACACACACACACACACACACACACACACACACACACACACACAAATCACAAATATATATAATTTATTCGAGCACCCTCGACCTATATATATATATATATATATATATATATATATATATATATATATATATATATATATATATATATATATATATATATATAATATATATATATATATATATATATATATATATATATTCGAGGGTGCTCGAATAAATTTTCACGTGTACATGGTCTGCTTTCATGCAAAAAAAAAAACTTGTTTTGCAACTCTGACGCTTGTCCTCTCTATATTACTTTATTTTAAAGAAAGTGTGTGTGAAGAAATAATCTTTTATGTTGTTAATCCTAAGTAGCCGACGACTTCCAGTGACCCCTTGAGTATATATGACCAACAGTGAGACGCGTTTAAGACAGGTACTTCAGGCTGCTTTAAAGGTTTCCCTGTAGCTTCCAGTATACTGCCTAAACATCTTTTGCATATGTGGCCTCGTTTTTCTCTTACTTTGCATTTTGGCTAACATTAATTTTCTCTCCATTGAAATGGTGCTTTGCATGACATGACCAACATAAGATATTTTTAGTTTCACTACTTTTGCTTGAAATGAACATACAGATTAATCTATTTCATGACTGACGTATTGGGTTCATTGTCGCAGTCCACGAGATTACCAAAACTATTCGCTAGCACTATAACTCGGAATAACCTAGCTTTTTTTCTTTCATTTTTCCGAACGATCCACCACTCGCACACATACATTAATTAATGCAGTAAAAAATCACGGCGTTAAATAGACGGACTTTATTGTATGACTGGCATCTTCGCCTTTGATAACTTTGAAAGTGCACCAATTTCTCAATTTGCAAATGCTATGCTTCTGATTTTCTTTAGTATAGACATTGTCAGCATCTATTCTGGACACTAGATGTTCTACAACATACTTTATCTGAATCACCTGTCATTCACCTGTTTTCATAACTTTATGCCGTTTTGTGTTTGGATGAAGGCCAGCCTTCTCGCATTATTTTCTTTTACCTTCAAAATAAGCATCTTAAAGCTTTTTACATTTCCTGCTACTAAAATGGTATCGTCTGCATATTGCAAGGTGCATGGTCACGTTTGTCCTTCCAGTTTTTACTCGTATGTCCCCGCATTGAGAATCATACTTTCTGGGCACATCATCTGTACAAAAATTAAATATTTATGGGGACAGAAAACGACCCTGGCCGACACGGTTATGAACATTAAACCGATGTTACCCTAGATTTGTATTAACAAGTGTTTATTTTTAAAAGGAAAATTATGAGGTATTCTGCAATTCTTAGGATATATCCGTAGTTTGATGGGGTCAACTAAGTCAAAAGCTCTCCCGTAGAAGACGAAACAAAAGTGTGAAGGCCTTTCATAGTCTTCACGAGCCTCCATCAACGATTCCATGTTTGCTGTCTCCGGTAGCACGCCCTTTCCTGAATCCCGCTTGCCCTATCACCTTCTCTCTTTCGCTTATGGTTCTAGCCTTTCACTGTGTAACTCTGAGGAGTAGTGTCCTGATATGCGAAAGACACTGGTTCTGCACATTAAGCCTACATATCATAGAAAGTTGTAATCTTTTTTTCACTCTAGTCTTACGGTCTAGGCTAACGGACGTGAAGAGAGGAATGGGCGAGCGTTTCAAGTATTATACTAAGCACTGCGTCTGTATGTTATGGCATATCCACTGAACTTCTACAAGACCACGGTGATCCTGTTCGAAGAAACACGCCCTCTCTGGGAAGCTCATTTCTACTTTATTACTGGAGTTATATATGGGCCCTGCAAGCTAGTACGCTCGTGAAATCAAACATGGACTGCATAAGTGGACAGAAAGTTTATTTTTGCCCTTGTGAGACTGAGCCAGTATATGGAAGTCGAGGACGCTCAAGATGTCCGTGCTCTGCACTCGATTTCGGTGGTGCAACTCCTCGCACGGTTCGGTGCTATCAGATTTCGTGCTCTGACAAGCACCGATCACTTATCTTCGAAGTATGGTGACGCCACCAATCACGACATCTATAGGCGGTACAGTTGAAGAAATGTTTTTCTCTCAACCTCGCCAGTTGTGTAATGTGCGTCTCCTTGATAGTACAGCTTTCTTATTAACACTTCGGACGGACCACAAATTCTTGTCTCATAGGCCTTTCTTGCCAGCATCGCAGTAGTGCTTAGCACTCCAAGCGGTAGTGACGCATGTCAGTACCGGATGCACGTCATGGGGACAATCGCGAAGCCCTCTTTTCACAGCCAAATAAAGTAGCGTGTTGCGACGATTCCGT
Source organism: Rhipicephalus sanguineus (assembly GCF_013339695.2). NCBI lineage: Eukaryota > Metazoa > Arthropoda > Arachnida > Ixodida > Ixodidae > Rhipicephalus > Rhipicephalus sanguineus. Next base: position 277,560,731 of record NC_051176.1, on the reverse strand, counting down.
AGGAACTTTGTCAACGGCAGTTGTTACTCGGGGTGCCGTTTGCTGTTTGCACCGTCAGAACGGGCAGACTTATAGTTAGGTTGCCCCCTCTGCTATATATATATGTGTGTACTATAGTGGTATTACGCTATTCTCAGAAGTCATTGCTTGTATCCTAGAACAAAATAACTTCTCCAACCGGTTCATAGCAAATGTAATCTACGTGTTGCGACTGTGTGCTTCAGTCAGCTGTTCACTTCGACATGTTTAGGACAGAAAAGTTATTAGTGACCACTTGAAAGCCGTCCGACTCTCAGCTACAAGCCAGCTAGAAAATGATTATCTTCGCATAATGGGATATTTTTCGCCACAAAGCGGCGTGATTCAGTAGACAGGCTTTTTTCTTTTCGACGAAGGGACGTTCGAGCTTTCTTTACTTCTTTTTGGTGACCAAGGGCGACAATGTGTTTTTTTGTAATTTTTTCCTCTCGCTTCGCCCATATGGTGCCCAGCTTTGGTGTGCTATCGGTGCGTGGTACGTCCCTTACAGTTCAGGCACCGCTTGGCTTCGCGCCGACGCATGCATATTTGTATACTATCGTCTTGCTGCCATGTCGCAAACTTTTAGATGCGAAGTATCTTAAGGCGGAGTTCAATCCGGTGGTGGTGGTGGTGGTGGTGGTGGTGGTGTGCGGCGTGACCACCCTTACTGCGCATGCGCATACCCTCTCCGCTCACCCTCTCACCCTTTCCCTCTCCACTTCCCCTCTCCCCTCCCTCTCTCCACTACCATTTCCCCTTTCCCCTCTCCACTTCCCCTCTCCCCTCTTTCTGAAACGCGGGCTAGACATGCCGAAATTCTCTCCTGCGCAACGCCGCGATGAGCACCAGCGCATGCGCGTCCCCTCCCTCTCTCTCTCTCCTCTCCTACGCTGCCCCCCTCTCGCACGCCTGCCGACCGCATTCCCCGCTCGCCCTGTGAGAATTAACGGCCAGGCAAGATACGACGCGCGTAGCGTTCCTCTTCGCGTTCCACGACGCGAGGTCGGTAGCATGCCCAAAGAACGCCAATGGAACGCTGTCCCGCAAGTGCTCCGGCTTCGCATCGCCTCATGGTCCCCTTTAGCGGGAAATGGCGTAATTTTTTGTTCAGATTGTACGTCGGTTGATCGGTCTTATTCGTCCTCTTCGCCAAACCAATTTGAGGCGTTCTGTCACTGAATATTAACTTCAAGTAGCGCGAAATCCTTCGGTGTTAGAACCGCCATAATTACAGGCCATTTAATTGATGTACCGATGTTCTTCTGGTGCGTTAAAGAACACCAGATGGGCAAAGTTTCCGGAGCCCTCCACTACGGCGTCCCTGATAATCATATCGTGGTTTTGGGACGTTAAATCCCAGATATTATTAATATTGATGTTCTTCTGACAGGATCGATGCGTCATCCCCATGGTGCAAGAAGTGACAGATTCATGCAGAGCAAAGTCGCTCCTTGATCATGATTGACGGCAGTCGTGTATTTAGGTGGTGAATTTGGCGCGTTGATGAGAGCGCATATAGGGCCATATCGACGGGACTCAGGGTTGACGTTTCATCTTCGTTGTGCTTCTTGGCGACTCAAGCTGGTTAGTCCCATTCGATTCGCTTTGTCCTCTTAGCTGCAATTAATCTGGAATTAAGATGGTACAGATTCTGGCTTCGCTTTCCGGAGGGTGACCAAGGCCGCTATCTCACTGGAAGCGGCGTCGGTCGCTCATCCGCCCGTATTACGAAAATCGCAGCCGTACAACACCCACTATATAGGGACGCGCCATCCAGGTTAGAATACTTTTGCGTGTGCTTATTTAGTACGACTCGGTTATGACTGTCAGAATCGGCAGCAGAGGTCAGGCTCTCAACGCGTTAGCCACGTTATTCTCCGGCCATAACCGACTCATCGCTGAATTTCTCTTCGGGCTTTGCTATGAGTTCGTGTATTTGTACCTCCGGAAGAACACACAACGTATAATACATATACAGCGCATGTATCCTCTTTTCCGCAGTGCTCAACACGTTCATCCATAAGTCCAAGAGGATGACGGGACAAGAAAAGTAAAAAGAAAATGTGACATAGCCCTCCCGACCGCTAATGAACTTTCCGTCCTGGTCGCCACCTTTATTGTACGTTTGTGTAAAGTGGACTTTGTTTGTGCAAGGCTGTTAGATTTGTGCTTACGTGATCCTTCGTGGGAGGAGGACTCGGTTGTCTGGAGCTTCGTTGTTTTCGGGCACGGCGCAAACCGAGGCTTGCTGCCGCGCCCCGTTTCTGCCCCGTCCTGCTCCAGCATCCTCTTCTCGTGCTGTTGCGCTTTGAGCCGCGGCGCGGTGGCGAGCGCGTGCGCCAGCCATGCAGGGTTTTTGCTTTTGCAGCGAGCGCCGAGCAGAAACGAGGCGCGGCTGGGTGGGGGCCTAAAAGCGTGCAACACTCAGGCTGGGACGGCCTTTGTCGGTTGCGGAGGAGACCTCCTGACCAGATTGAGCAGCTAACAGAGAGGAGTGCGACATTATCGGGCACAGGGTATTTTCTTTTTTGTTTCTTTTGTTTTTCGCCGAGCTGTGAGAGCAGCACATCTGTGTCAGATGTAGGCCTATCTCCCTCACACTTTTAGGCCGCCAATGCTTTTATGTCCTTTCGGTCTTTGCATGCTTCGCAGAAATAAAAAAAAAGTAAAAGTAAGAGATTTTGCGATTGAGTTTGATTAAGAGGTTATTGAGTTGCAAATCAACGCCAGAATCGAAATTAGTCGAGAGCAAAAAATTATCAGAATAAAAGAAAAAAAGCATGCAAATGTCGAAGTTCCGACAAAGTGTGAGTCTGAGAGAGCAAGCCTAAATCAGACACAACATGTTTGCATAACTTGGTTTTATTGAAATTTCTTTTTCCACAAGCAATCGCTACAGGTTTCGGCCACATGGTTGTCTAGGACGGAGCGTGTGAGCCTGTCTCTGGCCTATAGTATAAAGCTACAGCCGGGTTGCGCGGACAGTTGGAGTGCGCAATGGCGTCCACCGCTGCCGTGACTGCTGACCGTGACTAGTGTGGCGACTCGCGAAGAACAGAACAAAACGTAAAAGAAGAGCGACCGAGAGAGTCGTAAGAAGCAGCTATCACATCTCCACGTGGCTGGCAGTGTAGAGCCTCGTTCTTGCTGAATGGTTAATCGTGTTAATATCGCCTAACCTACCTAATCGTCTCGTGACTGTCCGTCGGTGCCGATTATCTCGCGGTTTATGCTAATCGTCAAACTCCGCGATGGTGGCCAATCGGTTTCGAATGGACGCACTAAGCGAAAGTGTTAATAGCCCCAAATATATAACAAATTGTAAGGCTCCTCACAAGTGAACATCTAGTAGCGCTACAGCGGTAATGACTGCGTGGCAGGTGCTTCTGTAAATAATCATCGGATGTGCAGCACTGCAACAGTTGTTGCAGGAAAGAAATAAAAGAACCTTTGTCGCGAGTAGGTATAGAAATGTCAGTAATGTACAAAGCTTCACCCTTCTGTTAGACAGAACCCTGTTAATGAAACGAATAAACTTGTTAGGTGTGAATGTAACGACTTCGTTGTACAAAAAGGGAGAAACGGAACGCTTCCTATGCTTATGAATTATTATTGTTCTTTTAGTTTACAAAATGCCCTTAACCAAAAACAGGAGTAACGAACAACCGGAAGCGAATGATTCGTGAAGACTCCGGTTAGAAATTTAGGACTCTCGAACTTAGGGGAAAGTAATAAGCAAACAAAAAATATATAAAAAGACTCTTAAGAAATAAATAAATATCTCATCGATAAAGTCTGTGCCTCGACAAGAAGACGTCGGGGAAAAAACGCTAGTTTTAAGTTAGAGAACGCGAAAGTGAGGAGCCAAACTTTCTTTTTTTGTTCTCTCTCTCTCTCTCTCGGTTTGAGCAGCTTGAACGCACAGCTTTCCGAAATAACGGAGCGCTTGAAGCCGCAGCGAGCAAGTAGGCCAGGGCGCGACCTCTACTTTTTGGCCTTACGTTGCACGGTAAGCCGGGCAGAGGTCTCGGCTTGGCCCGAGGCGTTGGTGGCACGACAAACGTAGACGCCTTCGTCTTCGGGATACGTGTGCCTGATGACCAGAGACGCCGAGCCTTGGTCTTGGTTCATCTGCAACCAAATAATGGAGGCACGTGAGCTGCTGACCTCTCGCGACTGCCAACTGTGCATCAACGAAACTTCGCAGCAATACACACACATATTGCAACTTCACGCTGCGGGCTCAGACGTCGGTCGTTTCCGGCACCAGCAAATCAATACAGAATTCCCGGATAGTTTACGTTGCAGAGTCGAACGAACCTTTTGGAGCAAGTCCTACAGTTACGAGACAATGTCAATCACAGCTTTCGTCAGATATCATATAGTCGGTAATTTTTTTAATGTTATCTGCGCGCACTCGCAATGAAGATTCATTCGTTCTGTTAAGTGCGGCATATAATCATCACCCTCAACCTGTCCATTGAAGGACCAATGATCTCCAATTTACCCTTCCCATCCCGCGTCCCGTCGCTCTGACTGACCACCGGTCGGCATGCGCATAACGGCCCAGTTCCGTTTCTTTTCCATGTAATGCATAATATCGACTACCCCGTTTGTTCTCTGACCCATTCTGTTATACTCTGTTCTCTTAATTTTACGCTTATCATTTTCCGTTGCATTGCATGCTGCCTGGTCCTTAACTTTTTATCGAGTTTTATTGTTATCATCCAAGTTTGAGCCTCGTATGGCACCACTAACTCTGCACTGGTAATATGTCAGTACTTTCTACTGATATATTACCATCACGAACGGTCACTAGTGAAATGGTTGAAATCCGAAAATATAAGGCCTAAGCTGGCAGCTCACCTGAAAATCACGGGACTGTTTGATGATGTGGCCCTCGCGGACCCAGATGACCTTAGGCGGTGGCACGCCTCCCAGGGATGTGACAAAGCGGGCAGGCGAGCCCTCGGGAACAGTCAGATCGGCCAGGGGAGTGACCGTCGGCGGCACCTCGTTCAGCTCAGGCACTGCGTTAAAGAGAGTTTTGGACATCATCATCATCAGTTTCATCAGTTTTAGACAAGTTTCAATTCCTTTCTTAGGTATGCATTTTTTCATTAAGCCTGGGGCTGACCCACAATGACCTTCTTGTACTCAGCACTATACTAGTTGGAAAGGCTATTGGCTCAAACATTTCGGCGCGCATCTTTATAAGACTGCGATAAAGTTTAGATAGATAGATAGATAGATAGATAGATAGATAGATAGATAGATAGATAGATAGATAGATAGATAGATAGATAGATAGATAGATAGATAGATAGATAGATAGATAGATAGATAGATTTTAGTGCTACTAAAGCAACAAAAAAGTGTCAGGCGTCATCCGGGTGAAAAGTCTCACAGTAACGGTTATTTACTGCCTACAGCGCTTTCCAGATCGCCAACCAGACAATCGCAGTTTGTATATTGGCGAAGGTGAATATGGGCCATACCGATAACTTTAAGGTTGGCGCTGGTAGACACAGTGCCCGCCGGATTTGTGGCGACACACTTGTAGACGCCTTCGTCTTCGGGGAACGCTTCAGAGATCTTGAGCGTAAACAGGTTGTTCTCTTGAGACATGCGGAAGTACCGGGACTGCTTGACTTGTTGGTCGCCTCGGAACCATTTTACTTGCGCTCCTGCAATGGACAAGCACGGCGAGAGTTACAGTAATGTCGAGTACGAAGCTTGCTTTCTGGCATGCATCAGTGACGACATATCATGAAATTTGCCCTTGCTGAAGAGCCTAGTAGCACTTCGTTATGCTAGACAATTTTAAGAACTTTGCTTGCTCTGGTCAGAAGTTGTAGTGCTTTCACCGGTACACTATAGCCAACTGAGGCGTAACCTGGTTCAGCTCCTTGGCTGCCGCTTATCACCGCTCTACTCTGCGCAGCTGTTACTTCTATTGTTTAAAACAAGAACACTGAACCACTTTCTTGAAGTTTAGCATTTAATTAATCGGCAGCGCAAGCCGACATATTGTTTCTGCGTAGATACCAATACATCTCAGTCTGCGTATTCATGACTAGCTGTTTCTCTTTCCTTTTTACATTGTCGAAATTCTCGAGAATAACTAGAGCTAATGTATTCGTATTAATCGTAAAAAAAAAAATCTAGCTGCCTCCATAGAAGATTCGGCAGTAGCTATCGTACGACACTTAGTTACTACATGCGCTTTCAACGTCGTCTTTGCGCAAACGAGGGACAGAGGTGTTCGTTCAGTGAGCACGACTAAATTGTATCTTGTTCAGCCGGGAAAGAAAAAAAAAACAGGAAAACGCTTATAAATGATGCCGGCTGCCTCGTTTATAATGATGCCGGCTGCCTCGACACGAGGACACAGTATGTGGTCCTCGTGTAAGCAGAACCACATAAGAAAGCAGCCAATATTTATACAGCCTTTTAAAACGAAACTCCTGACTGTGCTGCCGGGTTACATTAGCAGCTGCACGACTATTGCTCGTGTATATAATTGACTCACGTGTAGTTCCATCTGAACTACCTCTGCACGTGTGCTGTTTGCCGACACTGTTTTCTACAGAATTACTCAGCACAATGCAAACGGTACCCGAATGTCCATAGTGCGACAAGTATACGTCTTCAAGCTCATAATTGTCCCAATAAAGCGAAACTTTTTGTCTTCATTTCCGAGGCGCATCTCGTCTAGGAGACTGCACGGTATTGCATTATCTACAGGACTTTGCATTAATCCCTAAAGGGGCGAGGTAAGTGTTCCAGAGTTTTGCTGAATCGCCCGAGGGGCACAGTATTGACTTGCTATGAAACGCGTTGTACAAGATTGTTTTAAAGCATTTAATTGAACGCTTTATGAAATCTCCGCTTTATATATATTCCAAAATGGACATGTATCTCCCGCGATTATTCTATGAACCTAAGTTTAGAACGTCCTGTTGGGGCAGTGTAGTCTTGTAGGAATAAATTTAGAGTGTGTATAGAATGTCTGTAGACTTAAGGTGTGGGTTCTTGTAGAGCTTCACGTAAAATTTGTGAGCTTTTAATAGAAAAATCTGAATGATGAACGAGCCCATTTCTTTCGTTCTATTGATAGCTTGGAAAGCTCCATGGTTGGTTGTTTTCAAAAAGGTTGAAGGCAACAGCGGAGAAAAAGTTAAAGCTTAAGGACATGTGCCGATAGCCTACAGAACGCGCAAGAAAATATCTGTATGCTTTCAAAAACTAATCCAAGCACACCTTTAGGCTACGAATCACTAGGATGAGCGCAAAGTACAATGTGAAACGCGGCGTGGTCTCACCAGGGACGGCTGGTATCCTGCAACGGAAGACGGCGCTCTGGCCTTCCTTGACGGCGAGTGGCTTGAGCGGCTCAGTCACTGTGGGTGGCTTCTGGTCTCCGGGTGCCTCCTTGGGGCTCGTGGGCGGCGTCTTGGGCTTGGCGCCTGCGCAGAAGTTAGGGCAGCGCTGAAACCCAGTCGGACCGGCCGAGTTATAGCAAGGCGCTGCTTTTCTTGGCGGCAGAAGGGCAGTCGCAAAAACGGGCGCTATTTGTGGCTGCGCGCACTGACCTTCGATCACCACGTGAGCCTGGCAGCGCGCTTCTCCCGCCGAGTTGATGGCGACACACTCGTAGCTTCCGGAGTCGGAGTCCGCCTGGGCCTCCAGAATGAGCAGAGTGTACAGGTCGTCCTCCTCCACGATCTTGTGCGACACGTCGGGCGTCACCTTCTTGCCGTTCTGCGGACCACCACAATGCAGTGCCCGGTGCTCAGAAATTGTGCGTACGCTCGTTTCGTAAGCGCTGTCATTTTGGCGGTCGTAAATCTTATTTTGCTTAAACGACCGCAACAGTCCAGTTTTTATTGTCCTCGTGTTTATGACTTGTCAAAGTTACCACGTTGACAGATTCGTGAATAGCGCGTTTTGACGTCAGAGTAGAGTTAGCACAACGGGAGCATACTGAAGGGGAAAAAAATGGTTGGGGGTTCTTTTTTTTTTTTCTCTCTGCTGGATATTTTGTTGCACATACGCTGTGTTGGTGGTCGAAAATGGCGCCAGCTAGACTGCCTTTCAAAATCTAAAGAAAAAAAAAAGTCTAGCAGAGTTGAAGTATACAATCAGCTATGTACTGTTCCACTTTCAAGGCAAGGAACAAGGAACGAAATGTGAAGTTCATGGTTCGGAATCTTTTATAACGTAACGCACTACGTAGACGACATCTCGTTTCACTAATAACACGGGGCTCACCATTTCTGATTGCTGCCCTTGAAATTTGGTACACGAGCCAACGATGAAAAAAATAGCGCATCATCTGTTTTTCTTCTTATAGACATCCTCCTCGCTAGCCTTTTAACGCGAATGCACCAAATAGTGCCGCTACAAACGCTTTTACGTCTGTATTAAAAAGGGTGCCTGTCCTAATGAGAATTGTATCCCAATAATCTCGGAAAATGCACGCATGCTATCTCCGAGGGAAAATGACACTGTTGAGGCATTTTACCTTCAGCCAATAGACATCCAGAGGCTTCGACCCCGAGACCTTGGCGTCGAGGCGGACCAACTTTCCGGCCTTGGACGAAACGTCCTGGATAGTCCTGGTGAAATTGGGCGGCACGACCCCGCTGCGTTGCTCTCGCCTCTCTGTTGAAACGCAAGGCGGCGCCGCTAAAATTAGTACGTGGCGCTATGCAAACAGCTTCAGGGACATAACATGATCCCTTTGCCTACTTTTCATATGGGCACTATGGGGTTTTGTGCCTAGTTCATCACCTGGCATTTCGCGCTTGTTAATGGAAGTGGCTGCTCAAGAGCTGCGTCATGATGAAACCTAGCATAGACACTCCTACACATAAACAATCTCGTTCGCCTCAGCTGCATAGGATACCGCTACAGATTCATTAAAGAACTGTTGCCGTACCAAATTTCTCGTTTTATTTCCATTCCGTTAGTTTTTCATGGATTGTTGTTAGGAGAACCAAACAGAAAAATGTTTCTGCCCCCATTGCGTACTGCTGGTAGCTTCCCCAGCATATATAGGCTCTGGGCGGTTTTTGCTATTTAATGCTCTGCAACCTAAACTGCTTTGGCTTGTAGTCGCCTTGTAGGCAACGTCTGCTTTTAACTCTCTAAAATGCATAGACTACCAACTGCTCGTAAGAAACAAGATGGTGGTTTTATGACAGATGGGAGAGCAATGAGCAACGATGTGTGGAGAACGCACCTTCAACAACCAAGTTAGCCGACGATTTGGCTGAGCCTCCACGGTTTTCAGCCTTGACCGAGAAGACACCAGAATCTTCGACGTAAACTTCGCGAATGATCAGCGTCGATGTGCTATCAGTAGTCACGATCTGGACGAGGAAAAACACGTGTAAAAATCAGGGGTGTACCTTTATTTGTATTATTTGGGGTAAATAACGAGAAGCAACACACAACTGTGTTGATATTCTGCAGGAATTCAGAGCAAAAAAAAAAAAAAAAAGGTTGATGGCCTTGTATGGTCTACGCACAGCCATTGAAGTGCACCACGTGTTATGTTTCTCTCCGCATTTGTTCAATTTTTTTAGCTAACAACAGAAGCCCAGTTTATCCGTCGCCTATCACCCTTCCCCCTCTCCCTTTCCTTCCAAGTTACATGTAGGTAACACCTGCTTCGCTCTTTGTGAAGAAAAACTTCTACAAATGACTTCATCATTCGTCTTTTAATCTGCAGCGTCATATTTTATTGTAAACGTCATCGTTGCATCTAAAGATGTGCCGTTTATGTGTCTTCGGTGGAATGGTGAGCGTCTACTAAAGGTCTACTAAAGGCGGCGCATGGTCACCTGGAAATCCTGGGATGGTGTTATGGGGAAGTTCTCTCGGTACCAGGTGACCTTTGGCGTCGGCTGGCCGGTGAACGTGCACTGGAACTTGGCTCCGTGGCCCTCCTCCACGCGGCACGGCTGCAGCTTTTTGGTGAATACAGGAGGCTTCGACTCTTGCTGCGGACGGAAAACACAACGAACGGTTTCGCTTCTATTCGAATAGGCAGGCGTGCTATTTATAACGGCTCTTGGAGCTCATCCATCCGGTCTTTTAACACGTCCTGTCGCGAATAGGTCTTGCGCAGTGTCCCGGCTGGCTACGTTTCGAGAGCTTTCCACCGCGTGATCACAACTGTTTTTCGACGGCAACGAGACTCCTGCTGAGCTCGCACGATTTCAGCTGCCTCTTGTTGCCGTTATTTAGCGCACAATAACTTTAATGCTTTATAATGAACCTCGTCTTACAGTGTTTTTGCTCGGTGTTGTGCGTTTTGTCACACACCTTTAAGATATTTTTGTTGTGGTTTGTTTATCGTCACATTGTAACGAATCAGGTATTCCACACAACAGGAGTTAAAAGAAAGCTGCTAAACGAAAATAAATAAACGTATGAAACTATATTGTGGACGTTATTGTGCTAGGGATCCCAGAGAGAAGATTACGCAAAGAATCATGGGATTTAAGGTCCCGAGTTTACACAGTGGGAGGTACGAGAGAGATCATGGTAAAGGACCGCGCATTAGTGTTGACCACCTGTGAATATTTAATGTGCTCATAAAGCACGCTGCACTATCGCGTTTTTGCATTTCGTGCTCATTGGAATGAGATCGCTGCAGTCGGGAATAGAAACCGAGACGTCGACCCCACCAGCACAACGCCAAAGACGCATGCAGATCCACGGCGGATGGAGGTAAAATACATATAAAGGCAAAATCTTATAAAGGAACTGCTCCCTGAGGTATTGCTATGAAGTGAGATATTTCCAATATAGGCAGAAGCACTTCTGTTTTCACCGACCGCATTTGCACGTCGCAGTTCGCGGTTCTCAGTATCCAGTTCTCCAGCTACACTCCATGTCAACATAGACCAAGCAAAAAAAGCAACCTCCATGAACAATTAGAACATTACATTCCGTAGATTATTGCATTAAACTATGCATATGCCTTTACGCCGCACCCTGTACGAAGCGATAGCCTCCCAATGTTTCACTACGGCTGAAGCAAAGCTGTCGGAGGACCGGTATGAAAAAAAATCCACTGTTTTCTTTTTAGCATTTAAATGAGCGATGTGGCAGCCATGGTGCGGAGCAGGAGAGTGAGTGCGCTCACCGCGGGCCCCTGTACGCGCTGCTCCTTGGTGACGCCCTTGTGTTCCTGCTCGAGCGTCTCGGTCAGCGTCTTCTTGCGGGTGATCTCCAGGTCGCCCTGCTGCTCCTTCTGTGTCTGGCGCTGCGTGGTCGTGTGCACCTCGCGGCCCTGCACCACCGACTCCGGCGCGATGCCGCTAGCACCACGCTGCTGCTTCTCCGCCTCGGTCTCGAAATACTTGGCCATGTATTGCGCCTGGGAGCCCGTCTCCACCCGTTTCTCGCCCGTGCGTGCGTCGTACTGCAGAATCCGGAAGAAGGCAAGGAGTCAGCGGCACTGTTACGCACAGTCCCGCAAAAACAGAATACCGTGCTGCTGCTGGAGGCACTTGCAAGCAGGCAACGCGCGCTGCTAGCGTCTCAAATTTAAATTTCTTGTTTAACATTATGCGAACGTAAACAAGAAGAACGTTTATCGCAGGTAGAGGTTTAATTTTCGTACTTTTTTGTTTGTTTCCTCTGTTGCGAACAGATAAAGCTCTGCTTACGTAAATTGAGTCCGTCTTGAAGCGCTCCACCTTTGGCTTCATCTTTTCAATTTCTTCCTCCTCTATTCTCTTCTTGATCTTTTGGTGTTCGCCTGAAACGTGACACATACATGACATCACGACATCAAATGACATGACATCAAACGCTGCTTGACATCAATAAAGATGTGCGTCTAGTTAGGCTAGGCGTCGTAAACGCACTGTCCTCAACGAGACCTGTGTTTCTCCGTACCTTGTTGGCCTTGTTCAGTCTTCCATACGTCGACGCGAGTGCCTCCAGGAGTAAGCTTTTCCTCGAACACTCGTTGCAGCTCAGTCTCGTGTCGGTATTTCTGATAAGACTTTACGTCTTGGTCGTACCACGCTGCAAAGTCAATAATCGTGCGCTGTTCTTTTTTGCCATTGCAAATGTACTATTTCTAGGCGAGCTTGTACCAATTTTCGGCGTGCGAACATTCTATCGTAAGAAAGTTTTACTCACGCTTTGGTGAATGCTTGAGAACGGCTCTGTAGTCATCAAATTTAGGCCGAACTTCCAATGTTGTGAAACAGTAGGCTTCGCCGCAGAAGTTTCTCGCGAAGACCTGCACAGAAAGTTTATTGTGAGGAACGAGCCCACGTAGAAAGACAAACACTTTTGGCTTTACTGAAACGGAAGTCCTTACTTCTACTTTTCCTTGGTCGTACTGTCTACTCTTGGGGATGTCCAGGTGGTAGATACCATCATATGTCAGCTTGTACCTCGAACCCTACACAGATACAGCTCGATTAAATGGTTTTTACTACTTAAGTGGAAAGAATGTGTCAAGAGTATCGTTGAATTGCTTACCGAAATGACCGTGTGTCCATTCAAGACCCAGATCAGCCTTGGCTTGGGGTGACCTATGACACGGCACTGGAACTTGGCCCATTCACCTTCAACAACAACTTGAGGTTCTGGCTTCATAATAAACATCGGAGCTTTAGGTTCCTCTTCTACCTCCTCCTGGGTTTCAGTGCTGAAATCGAAAGACGAAATACGTGATGTTTAGGTTCAGGGAAGCATGCCTTTCTCGTGATTATTACGACATTGAAAATAAATTTAACTACACCAAGCAGTGAGAGATAAAATCCTGGCATAAAGAAAAAAAGCTCACCGCTGCCAGGAAGCTTCCATTTCAGCGATCTTCTTGACACCATCCTTCATGTCCTTGGGAAGTTGGGTTCTGAAAGAAAAGTCGAAATATATTGATACAAATAGAAACTTCGATGCAGCCCCTCATAATTATGCGTTTAAAATATATTGCACAAAATTATTTGATCAAAATGCGCTTTGCGTTGCCCTCACCTGTAGTCCAGTGTTGGCTTCGCTGTGCACCTGAGGGTGGCCTGGGTTTGGTCTTCGCCTACGTCGTTTATGGCCCGGGCGACATATGTTCCAGAGTCCTCAGGGTAGACATACAACACGTCCAGCGCAACGAAGCCGAAGTCGTGTGTCGTCTTGAAGCGGTGGCCTGAAGGAATACGAAATTATGAAGGCAGATATAGACGAAAAGCTTTTAATTTTACTTAACATCTTGCGGTCAGATAATTCACTACATAAGTTTCACGATGGCGTTATGTATCAGTGGTTGTGTAGTGTACAGCAATATTCAGTACCTGATCTTAGGGGTTGTCCATTGTGGTACCATTCCACCCTCAACTTCGGATCGTTGATAGGCTCCAAGCGACACTCGAAATGAGCTGAGTCACCTTCATTGAGGTTTTGTTGAGGCTGTATCTGGGTGATGAACCTAGGGCAAGAACATAACAGTTTGTAGCAGGCCAGTTCTTACTAGAAGTGAGAATTGGAGTGGTTGGTAAAGTGGGGAGCGGCATCACTTAGACAAAAAAAAAAAAGCTAGGGAACAAAGACAGCACGTATTCTGTTGTTTTCTCTTTGCCCATGCTTGCAAACTATTTATTCATTGCGATCTTCGTATTTCGAGTATCTAAGGTTTTTTATAGATGTACTCGCAATTTGTTTAATTACCTGGGCTTAACCGGTTCCTGCTCCTGAACTGTTTCTTCTTGAGGTGTGGGGTATTCCAAGTCACGCAGCTTGTCGACGTTCATTCCCTGCGGCAGCTGGCTGTCCATGATGATGTCTTTCTTGGCTGAAAAATTCAAATAAGAGATTCGTTCATTTTGACCTCCGTGCAACGCAGGCAGCATGACCTGTGTTTAGAGTGGGACATTAAGCTCGCATTTGAGAGAGATGCTTTGAGAGATAGTACAAACAGATGAGAAACAATCAAGCCGGGCCCCACAGGTTCAGGTTTTGTGCTTACCTTTGATTTTGAGAGTTGCCTTGGTCGTGTCCGATCCCCAACGGTTCGTGGCGCGGCACATGTACTCTCCAGAGTCTCGAGGGAAGAGCCAGTCAATGTCTAGCACCACGAAGCCGAAGTCATCGATGGTGTGAACACGTGTGCCTGCGCAATTAATGTTACGATTTCGATTAGAGGCAAACAGAGAAGTTGTGCACGAAAAAAACGCTTTATGAGTAAGCTCGTGCTCGGAATGTGCAGCTTACCAGTAACCAGTGGGCGTCCGTTCAGGAACCATTCTACCTTCATATTTGGATCTCCAACTGGGATAAGCTTGCATTCAAAGTGAGCGCTGTCACCCTCCACCTTTTTGTATGGAAACAAAAAGAAAACGAGATATTAAATTAAGGAAGACTATGCTTAGGGCATAGCTTATATATCACTCTCTCAACCCTCACCTTGTCGAGAAGAGACTGGATCTGTGTAACGAACTTTGGTGGCTCCTTCTTGTCGTCGTCGAAGATCTTTTCTTCTGTTCGGTACATAGATTCTTCCAACTTCTGAATGCTCTCATAGCCAGAACGGAACTCCTGAGGTAGCTGTGGTTCCATCACAATAGACTGCTTGCCTACAGAGATGAAATGCAAAATTGTGTATGTTTCATGCGCAGCGTGGTATCACGTGTCGCGTATCAGTGCAATATTACTAGTATCACGTTTAAATGAATTATGAGTAAAATAATGGCAACTCTAGTTTTGTTCAGCAGCGTTATCATTGCCTCAATGATTCATGGAGCTGAACGTCCCAATGTAGCTTTGTGGCTTTCAGAGAAATCATAGTGGAGGGCTTCGATGTAACTTAGATAACCTGGGAATCTTTAACCATGCAAGCAGTAATATCAATTGGCAAAGCTTGTCCTCTACTAAAAACTTCTACTTCTGCGGATCAATTTTATTTGTGGCTAGTTCGTACCCTTGACGTTGAGCTTGCAGGACACTGATGCTTCGCCGACCTTGTTGACGGCTCTGCACGTGTATACGCCCGAGTCACGTGGGTAGACACCCGCCACTTCCAGGATGACGTAGCCGAAGTCGCTGATTGTCTTCACTCGAGAGCCTGAACAAAGTGAGTGGAGGAAACATTGTCGCATATCCTCGCCCTCTCAATAAAGTTGTTCTTCTCGCCCCCTCTACACTTCTCATTATTTACTCACCGGTGACAAGAGGCTTGCCGTTGTGGTACCAGTCCACTCTTAGTGTAGGGTCGCCGACTGGCGTCAGCCTGCAATGAAAAGAAAGTGCTTAATAACGCGTAATACGTGGTCGCAGCGTTGCATTAACGTGTCGTATTGGAACAGAAGCAATAACGTGCACATCACAGCATCACATCACACCTAGAGATATAAATACTCGCTGTGACAAGTGCTGCGAGTACGCTATATTCATTCGCTAATAATTACTTGAAATGCTTTAGGACACGATAGCCTAGCACAGCAAGATGGGCATTCTGGCGCTGTATTCTTCGTTAAAATGATAATTCAAGAGTGGTTATCTCGTCACGGAAATCCATGAGCCGCCTTGGCTGCGACCGCCCTCTCATCAATACGATGCGTTCGCGTGCACATAGGCGTGCGCACGCGCGCGTGTGCCTGTTGTTTGTGCTGTAGAAAACAATTGCGAACGCGATCTATTCTAATTTACCATACTGCAGGCTTCGTGCTATGCCCTGCAACTGCCCAACAACCTGATTCCCATTTTTCTGACAAAGTTGCTACTCTGACTATTTTAGCACTTCATTGTAGCACTTCATTTCACGACTACGTTTTCCCTTCAGTAATGCGCATCATGAAGCTCATTGCTATTTAAGGCCGTATTCTTCGAATATATTTATATTATGTTGCTCACAGTAACGATACCGTCGTAGAAGAATGAAGCACGAGCTTCGCAGAGTATCTGCTTACCTGCACTCGAAATGCGCCAAGGAGTTCTCAGCCAGTGTCAGATCCTGTGGTGTAGTCACGAACTTGGGCGGCTGAGACACATCTGTGTCGGTCCAGGTCTCGCCAATCCTGGCAGAGGAAACTTCTTCAAACTTGGCAATCTTGTCGATACCTGGGGTCATCGATTCTGGCAGCTGTGTTTCCAAAATGACGCTGCGCTTTCCTGCAAAAAGACACATCAACGCATTCTTATTTCTTGCCTTTCATTAATCACACCAACCTTCCCCCGACATCTACGAGGGTATGGGCTAATGATCTATCGTACCCTGGCATTTCAGAGTGCAGCTGGTGACGGCCTCTCCGAAGCGGTTTCGAGCTCGGCACGAGTAGACACCGGAGTCTTCTGGGTACACGGGACTCATCTCGAGCACCACGAAGCCGAAGTCGTTGATGGTCCGGATTCTCGTTCCTAGTACGTTGGAAAACGAAGAAGGCATTACTTTCTGCAGCATATCCTAGTATCACGGAAATGAGGCAGAATAATGAGGGTTCTTGTGGTGCAAAAGGCAACCATTTCATGTTTAGCCAAACGGAGCTCCCGTATTAAATTTTGGGTCAATTTCGATTTGGATTTTATCGTGCTTAAGCGATAAGATTGACGTTTGTAATTTCGCGGGTAAGATGTCTGGCTTTTCGATAAATTAATGTATAAATATAAAGCGTAGAGATCTACAACCCTCCATTTATGCGAATGCAGTACCTCTATACGCTCGAGTAAGGAATTATTTCGCAACTTACTTATGAAGGCCTCGAAATAGCCCATAAAATTAACAGTGAGATAATCTCTCAATGAAATTTGCTTTTTTCTTTCTCTTTCAGATGCGGAAGCGCTTAGAAAGCCGACAGGTTCTCTCCTTTCACTGTCAGCACAGCTAGACGTGATGGGCGGGAAGAACAAGGACGACCGGAATGCTCACCTGACATCAGCGGCATGTTGTTCTTGAACCATTCCACGGTCAAGTCTGGGTCATCTGTTGGTGTCAGACGGGCTTCCAAGTGAGCATTGTCTCCTTCCCTGTGTTGAATGAAGTGCGTAAAATATGGTGAGTTTAAGAGGTCTGGCTCAACTCCGATGCCGGCTATTCAAATACGTGTAAAAATCAGGAATGCTAATATGTGACAACCGCTGGATTAATTGGTATGAAATCTGTATTTAAAAGAGAAGATTAAATCAGAACGACTGTAGGAAGCAGAACTATGATTTGTGGCTTTAAATGTTTTACAATAATTAAGTACGAAGCTTACAAATCCGTACCTCTGCACTTAAAACACATATCCCGGTTTTGTAAGCTGTGTTTGTTAGAGCATAGAAAGCTGACAAATTTAGTGCTTGATTATTAATTTACATAAATTGGTCATATTTACAAACGATTTGCCAAAAGCTTGCCCATAAATTAGTGGTGTGTCACAGAGGGCTGCATGATACATAATTTTTGTCTGCTTCAGATACATTGTTCAGCAGTTTACCTGATTCCGATATCGATCTTTTTTACTCACCGAGCTATAGACGTGTTTTTGTTTTTAAAATAGTGCAGTTTTCATGAAATTTCATAAAAGAACTGCTGCAATCACTAGATTTGGCTAGATCTCTTAAACACAACAAAGTTAATAAAATTTGGTGTAGTGGTTCTCGTGAAAACGATTTCTTTCTTGCCATGTATTTAGGTAGTAGCCTGGAAGCTACAAACGGTGCTGTAATAATGCCTGATAGTTATAAACATTGCAAATACTTGTAGGATGAAGGCGTTGTTTAGCGAGTTCAATACCTCAGGTCTTCGACGTTAGACAGCGGTACAGTGAAGCGAGGTGCCTCAGCAGGACCTTCTGGCTCTACGACCGCCGATGTGCGGTACAAACTTTCTTCTAGAGCGATGATGCTCTGTGTTCCTGATGCCATTTCAGGCGGAAGTTGAGGAGTCAGGATCAGGGAGCTCTTGGCTGAAAAGCAAAGACAGCAAAAACAAAATAAATTAACAGAACATAATCGCACGCCTAAGCTATAAAGGGGTCACGGAAGCACTAGACTATGCTCTACGCTACTGGCATGACAGAAAATACCACACCTAAGCTTTGTCCTAAACACCAGACTGATTCAGATTTAGCATTTTGCTCAACGTTCGTGACTTCGCGACTATTTTTTTATATGACAAGAAAATTTGCACGTTGTGTCCTACTTGCAACAGCAGTTCCCCGTAGCACATTTCTAGAGCAACAACTTGTTTTAATGTAGCCTAGACATAGCTTTATCTCGTGCAAGTTACAAGCATCTCATCAACCTCTGGGCCCGCTACACCACGGCTCTAAGGCACGACTGCGTAACAAGGAAATACTTACACTTGCACTGAAGGGTAGCACGTGTCACGTCTGAGCCAAGCTTGTTGGTTGCCTTGCAGACCCATTCACCCGAGTCCTCACCGTAACAGTAGAGGATGTCCAGGATTACAATACCGAAATCGTGGAACGTCCGGAAACGATGACCTGCACACGAATGAGCCCCGTTACTAAGCGTTTAAGAATTGCGTACGCATTATTTTTTTGCCATGAATGGTGGTGACAATAAACACGGAATGGAAACAAATATGTGGTGGCCCGCCTATTAGTTTTTCATTTTATGCAATAATCATGCAATGGAAGCTGCAGTCGCGCGCCGATCTAACTGCATTATTTGAATTTATCGCGACAGTGAAGTGATCTAAAGCAAGTATTAGAGCTTCGCGAGCGATTCCTTCTTGCAAGAAGCCCATCAGCGCCTTTACTTACGAAGCCAAGCTTTATTTTGTCGGCGTGTGCGCAGAAGCAAGACCAGTTGGGCTGCCGGTGTACTAACGCCTCAGTTGACATTTCCGGATCACATCAACCGTTATTACATATTGTTTTCCCCCGTATGTCAGTGGCATTTATGGAAACTACGTGCTTTGACCCATCGTCAATTTAGTTTACGTGGACCTTACAAAAACTCAGCGCCATTTTGAATAGATTCAACAAAGAAACATAACAACGCAATACCTCGACCACTCTTGGCGACACCAGGTGACATGAGAAGGAACAATGCTTGGTCACCAGTACATCTTTCAACCATTCCAACTAGTCTTGGGCTAGAGCACCAGGAAAATGCCTTTGCTCTTTCTCATTTATGTTTAACGGTTTTCGCAACATCCTTAAGTTGGTTATTACGACGGAGTGCATGTGACATGGCAATCTGATTCTAACAACTGAAGGCTCTGTTAAAACGTACCTGAGCGCAGAAGCTGACCGTTGAAGTACCACTCGACCGTTAGGTCAGGGTCGTTGACTGGCACGAGCTGACACTCGAAGTGGGCGCTCTGTCCTTCAGACAGACCGACGATGCTGTTCAGCTGCGACAGGAACTTGGGCGGCTGAAGCCTGGTGGCCTCCATAACAGCCGAAGTCCTGCAATGAAATACCGCAGTGATGTCATACTATCCTTTTACGGCTAAGCAACCGTAGTGCGAGAAATGTTACGCGGCTTTTAATAAATACAGGATGCCTTGGTCAGTATGGGTACAATGTTTCGCTCATCGTAGTGTTAACCATGCGCCTACTGCTAATTAAAAAAGAATACCGAAGAAAGTTGCACGGCGGGCATTACCTGGTTTGAGACGAGGCACCTTCCAATTCAGCAATCCTGTCGAGAGACTGAGGCTGCAGAGAGTCCCTGAATATCTTTCCGGTGCCTAAATAAAAGCAAAAAAAAGAGAAGAGATCAGAAGTCAGGAAGCAAGAATTTTCTGTAGAGTAAACAGCAAATAGCTCAGAGCGAATGAATGGCCATTTTTTGCTAGAAGCAGAGAAATATTAAACAATTTGAAGCTTTTCTCTTTCTTTACGGAATGCACCCATAAAGAAACTCCCAGCAAACAACATTTCTGGTTAATATGGAATCCCCACCTGCGCACTGAATGGTGCACTTGGTCGCATCGGAGCCGTATTTGTTGGTGGCCACGCAGACGTAGTCGCCAGAATCTTCGGCGTGCACGAACGAGATGTCCATCACCACGTAGCCAAAATCGCTCAGTGTCTTGATGCGTGAGCCTTAAAAAAAAAGAGGTGACGTTTACTTAAGCAGCTGATAGCAAACTTTGCACATTTCGCACGAGTTCTGGAGCCGTTTGAGCAAAAAAAAAAAAAACATTGAAGACTGAGGAAACAAACAGCGTCCGAAGAAAAGTAACTGGATTCGTCGTTATACGTTTTTCATGAACACACGAAAAGTATTTTTCTTGCGCTTCACATTAGTGTCGGCGTTATCGTTCAGAACAAGACTAGCTGTAGCATCTCACGGAGGAGGCTTACGATGAACACATGGAGTGCACTTTCATCTCACAATTATGTAGGCCTTTCGTAGTAACCCGGCAAAATAAACGAGCATGTGACGTTACTGTTACTTGCAGTCAAAGTAAAATGTGTTTCGTCTCCGCTCTTCTGTTCCTTTCAACTATTATGTAGAATCAAAGGGCCCATGTTTATAACCCAAGAAGCACATGTTTTCGCGAGCTTAACGTCAAGCACACTTACTGTCGCGAAGTGGCTGTGAATTCTTGTACCACTCAACCTTCATGTCTGGGTCGCCAACGGGCACCAGATGGCATTCCAGGTGGGCGCTGTTTCCTTCCTGCGAGTGCACACGTTATAGACGTGTTGTAACAGCTGATAAATAAGCAGAAGTGTTAAATAGTGGCGCAATATTCATACCACAAATACTGTTTATGCGGCGATATTCTCTCTCGTGGTATACATAAAAAATAGTGCACGTTTTATGCTTATCCTACGCACAAACTGTAAAGAAAGGGTCATGCACTATTGATTTCATGTTGTCTCCGCCTCATCAAATCGATGACTAAGCTTATCGGTCATGATTTCTTTCCAGCTCATCTGCACTCGCATGCTCGTTACCTTGAGGTCCATGAGGTTCTGCAGCTGCGTGGTAAACTGCGGCCGCTGTCCCTTGGTCTTGTCGGTACACTCGAGGTCGACGGTGACTTCGGCTTTGCCCCACTTGTTGGTGGCGCGGCACGTGTAGCGGCCTGAGTCCTCCAGCACTGTGCCCAAAATCTCGAGCACCACCATGCCGAACGCATGTACCGTCCGGATGCGGTGCCCTGCGTGGTAGTGTGTCATGTTCCCTTTTCTGAAAGCACAGTTTCTGCAAGGGCAGTTAAATTCGTACAGTACACGGGATCTTTTCATCTCCGCTGTGTTTTCGAGCCCTCTCTCCGGTTTACATTATAAATAGTTACATGGAGTGGCAATTAACTGCGGCTCGCTAGCAGGAGCAATTCATTCAACAACGCTTCAATACATGCCGCATAGCCCAATTTTGCACATGTGCACCTTTAGCGTTGAGTTAACCAAGTTCTGAAGCGTTTTGGAATACGAGAGTGAAGATTGCAGATAACGCAAGAAACTTCGTAGTCTGAAAAACCCACCTGCTTTGAGCGGCTTGCCACGGAAGAACCATTCGACCTGCATGGTCTGATCGCCGACTGGTGTCAGTGTTGCCTCGAAGTGGGCGATCTCGCCTTCATTGAGGTCCTTGAGGTTGACAAACTGCGATGTAAATACGGGTGGCTGGCCCGCGGCATCCTCTTGGACCATTTCGGGCACACGCGTCAGCGACTCTTCCAGCTGCTGGATGGACTCGAGCCCCTTGCGACCCTCAGGGTGCAGCGTGTCCTCCTGGACGCCCTTGCGGGCTGTACAACGGCGACGGTAAGAATGGACGCTTCCGCAAGCACATCTATCGGCTGTTTTATTGAGAATTAATCACCCAGTAGCAGACCTCTTCTTACGGAGCTGCCAAACTTTACAAGAGCCTGAACATACAGCTCCGGATAAAGCGAACGTTAGACTTCCTAAACCTAAATTTTGTTCACAGTTTCTTTTTACTTGTCTCTCATTCGCTGTATTATTGACTCACTCCAGCTGGTACTTGTTTTCATCGAATAATTTTTTTGTTTTGAAGTGTGCAAGTCAGGTACCCTCCTTTTCTTCCCTCCTCCCACTTTTTACCCAAAAGCATCCTAAAATTAGCTAGTGAATTCATTAATGTAAGTAGTTAACACGATGCAAAAACAGCTATCGTTAAAAGAATATTAATCGCGTACTTACAAAGACATGTAATGGTGGTTGTAGTAAAGGCTTCGCCAGCGTCGTTGCTCGCGCGGCAGGTGTAAATGCCAGCGTCCCGTCCCCAGAAGTCGGTAAGAGCGAGCACAACGAAGCCGAAGTCGTGGGTCACAGTGTACCTGGATCCTGAAAAGGTCACACGGCCATTTCTTAACGGCTTCTGTGAGTTTCATCATTTCAGTATTAATCGCTGACTTTTCATTGAATTCGCGTCTTTCGAGTGTGATATCAAAGTGATTCATCGATGATATAGCCTATATAAAAATTGTGAATGTTGTCAAATAGCTCGAAAAATGCTTCGCTAAAGATGGCGTCGTAGCGTTTCGAATTTATGCGCGACTGTTACAGCAGGACAAACAGTAAGTTCTAGGGGGCAATGAAAATTGTCTGCAAGGATAAAACGGCCGTAACATAGCACTTGCGCGAAATGTGCGTGCGAGTCCATGAAAAGTGGAAGAGTGACCGCCCTTGAGTGGGTGTATTTTCTTCACCGAATGTGGTTTCGCTGTAGAAAGATTTTTCTAAACGTGAAGTTCACCCCAACGAACCATCTGATGTATCAAAGGACACACTAGATAGATATATTTTCGAGCAAGACAAAATCGACAAGAGGCGCTGAAAGTTCCCTTATGAGTTTTCATATGGTTATCTCGCTAACAACATAGGTAAGTAAAATAATGACTTAGCAGAAATCTTGGGATGAGACATTTCAGGCAACGAAAGAACGTTGCGTACGCAGCACTTCTTTCATAGGAGGCACCTATAGGGGTGTCATTAATTGTCCTAAAATACAAGCTGCTATACGTTAAAATATGTTGGTACGCTAGAATTATTCTAGATCCTTTGTTTCAATTGCTATAAACGAACAAGTCGGAAGGAGCGAGCCTTACCTGGCGCGAGCGGTTTTCCGTTGAGGAACCACTCCACCTTGAGTTTCGGGTCAGTAGCTGGCTCCACCTTGCATTCAAGTGTGACAGGGCTGCCTTCTTGAATGGAGAAGTTCGGCTCAAGCGGCACCACAAACACTGGCCGCGGGAACACCTTCTCGGCTTCCTCGACAGGAGCCTGGAATAGGCCGTGCGAATACGTATAGCACATGACGACGTACGTTTCGCACCTCCTTTAATACGTCATAGCAGTTTCGCTGAGTGGCACCAAACGTAAAATATCATTAAAAATTTCGTTAGTATTGTAGCACTGGTA
The DNA here is from genome assembly GCF_013339695.2 of Rhipicephalus sanguineus. Classification (NCBI taxonomy): domain Eukaryota; kingdom Metazoa; phylum Arthropoda; class Arachnida; order Ixodida; family Ixodidae; genus Rhipicephalus; species Rhipicephalus sanguineus. The sequence goes on along the minus strand of NC_051176.1, from coordinate 277,537,386 downwards.
ACGATCGACGTCATAGTAACAGCAGGTTGATTCGGAAGTACCTGGTATCTAGTCAAGTATGAAGTCTCTAGCTCCTGGACCTTGGACAATCCCTGTGCACCCATTGGATGAAGCGTATCGGACTGCACACCACTTTTGCCTGCAAGAATATTCAGTACAATGAACAGCTGTATGCCTCTGCTGCATGCCTAATCGCTAATCAGTAACGCATTACGCAGCTTCGAATATGTGTGTCTCTAACGAATGTTACCTTGCACTTTCAGAGACCCGGTGGTGACTGCTTCGCCCTTCGAGTTGCGAGCTCGGCACGTGTAGATTCCAGAGTCCTCAGGAAATGCGTTGCCGACATCCAGAGTGACAAAACCGAAGTCGTTGTTGAAGTTGTACTTGGAACCTGGACGGAATATGAAGAAGGCTCAACGATCCACCCGTTTCAAAGATGAAAGTGCCACACAAGTCGCACTTGTCGCGTTTCAAGTGCGCCCGTAAGCGTGACAAATGAATAGATTTGTTTTTGTTATGTCTATCCTGATGGCGTCTTCGCGAGTAGTAGTACTTTTTTTTAACAGAAGTACATGCTTAAATGGCCAACCTGTAGGACCAATGTTCTTACCTATATCAGGTTTTGTTCGCGTTCCGTTACGTGACTTAACTGTGATTCTAGGTACAGCGGCTTTTTCTCTCTGATAGGTGCATACGATTGTCTTAAGTGTGCTGATACACCAAGATACTGACCTATAATGCAATGCTATTGTTATCGCCAGGTTTAAAATGGGCTTGTACGTTTACGGTTGTCACTCGATAAACAGCTGTCGCAATGGCACGGACGGGAGCTCACCAGCAGGGACTGGCTTGTTGTTCTTGAGGAATTCCACTTTGAGCGTGGGGTCCTTGGATGGCTCCACGCGGCACTCGAAATGCGCCGTAGCCCCTTCGCGAATCTCCAGGTTGTTGAGGTGCGTGACGAACACCGGCCCTTCATATTCCGGTTCAGGCACGTACTTCTCCGGTGGCACGTACTCTTCGAGCTGGCGAATCTTGGGCAGCGAGTCGGGATGCTGTGAAGCCAGGATGATGCTTTCGCGGCCTGCAAGGTAAAGTGAACGTAAGAACGCATCGTATCAATATTCCCCGCAAGCCTGTCCACACGTGATTTGAAACCTTTGGCGCATCACTCACCTTCCACCTTGATTGTGCACGTTGAGATCGCTTCACCTACGTCGTTTGTGGCCTTGCAGGTGTAAATACCGGAATCGTCTGGTCTTGCGCTTGATATATCCAGGGAAACTAAGCCAAAGTCGTCCGTGGGCTTGATTCTCGTACCTGGAAGCATATGAGGGAAGAATAGAGATTGAGACATTTATTGCGTCGAAGCAATAGTTTCATTTAGAGCACGTGTCAGCTCATTTTCAAGTGTTAGAATGTGTAAGAATGCAAAATTAACCGCAAGCGCTTACCCATGACCAAAGGTTTGCCGTTCTTGAACCATTTAACTTTGAGTTTGTCGTCGTTGGTAGGTTCGATGCGGCCCTCGATGCGGAGGTAGTGACCTTCCACAGCGCCCTCGATGTTGTTCAGGTGTTGCACAAACACTGGCGCCACCTTAGGCTTCTCGTCTGACCAGGTTTCTGGAATACGGCTCGAGTCATACTCAAACTTCTGTGTCTGCCTGTATGCCTCCGGGTGGTGGGAGTCAAGCAGCACTCCGGCACGACCTGCAAAGAAACCACGTTTGAATTCGAAATGTTTCGTTTTCCTTTGTTTTCCTGTGAACAACTTTAGCGCAAGAACAGACCAGCAGACTAAACGTAGCGGACGTTAGTCGTAACGGCACCGCTAACTCTAATATGCATACGTTGAATGATAAATGTTTGAAGTCATTTTCACGATAGTATACCAGAGTAATTAGTTCTTAATCAGCTATCAAAGGGTGTATAAATAGTGTGAACCGATCAAAGCTTTGCAGTGCTCTCACCTTTTGCTATAAAATTAATTGTCCCTTAATGCACGCTGGCGTTTACACTTTATGTTGCTACCACCATAAATAATGTGCTGGCAATGCATCGCACATATTCAAGTTCTTTTAGTTTATGTTTCATGTTGCTAAACTACCACCCATATTTAAGTCACGTGAAAAGTAATTAGATTGCAAAATTAGTTCAGTTCCATGGTGTTGGGTCTTAAACGACCGGGTCGTGCTTCACCTTTTTAGTTTCTAATTGAAGTGTGCGACAAAATCTCGCGCCTCATATAGGGCACATTCCTCTGAATGTCGCAGTTACAGTGGGCTAAAATTTTCTTCTTCATTCATTCATTCTCTTTATTTTCCAGAATAAAATAAAAATATTACATTCTGAAGATAAACACAGGACAATTGTAATGACGCTTTAACCGACCTTTCACTCGAAGGGAAGTTGAGGTGACAGCTTCGCCAGCCTTATTGACGGCTTTGCACATGTAGACTCCGGAGTCTTCTGCTATTCCTGACATGATGTCGAGTGTCACAAATCCGAAGTCGTTGTTGGGGATAAGCCTCGAACCTGAAAGCAAAGTGAAGTGTGTAGCAGCAGAAACACGTGTATTCTTACGGGTGGCTGAATGTTGATATAGCATCTCCTACTTTGTTGTAGCGCAGGCAAAAAACAAAGACGCACAGAAGGCACAGGTAGTGCGTCAAATGTGCCTTCGATGTCTCCTTGTTTTTGCCTATAATAAAGTAGCAGATATTCTTGTCACAAGAGACTACTGCTCACTCTTCTTGCCTTCCATTTCCAACCTTCCCCCCTTACGCATCCCCCCTGCAGCGAGATATTGCCGAGTCGCATAGCCAAAATACGTTGTTGTGTACGGCTGACGAACACCAAAGTTGGGCGAAGTTGTTGGAGATGGAATGAGGCCTGTGATATCTAAATATTAAAGTGATTTACAAAAGTTCGAAATTCTCGCCGCTGCGTAAGATATTGGGCCTCATCAATGATAGATCCTGAACTTATCTGACGCACTTACTACGCAAATGGCCCCGGGCTATGCGAGCGGAACGGCATTCTTCCGAGCTAATTTAAGCTATCATGTTTGTTGAATGGTTGTGAGATAAAACGAACTTTACCTTTGGGAAGCTCGATGCCGTTGACGTACCAGAAGAACTTGAGGTCGGGATCTCCGACAGGCACGCAGCGGCACTCCAGACGTGCAGGTTGTCCCTCATTTATCTCACCAGGGCCAACCAAGGGGGTGGTAAAGACAGGCTTTTCGTATACCGCATCCGGTTTCTCTGGAGGCTTCTGACCCTTCAAGTCTTCTAGCTCGCGAATCTTCTCGTAACCCTGGGGTTGCAAGGTGTCCAGCAGAATAGAGGCCTTGGCTAAAAACAGGCAGATGTAGAACAAAAAATTTGTTGTCAGGGGCACATATTTAACAGTCGTGGACTAAAGGAAATGTAAATATGTTGAGATTCTCGTAGCACAGCAAACTCACGTTTAATTTTGAGCATACACGTGGTCACCGCCTGGCCCAAAGAATTGGTGGCTTTGCATGTATAGACGCCTGTGTCTTCTGGACGCACATAGTCCATGTCAAGGGCAACGTAGCCAAAGTCGTGGACTGGGTGGAATCTTGTGCCTGAAGAAAATTGTACAGAGAGATATTCAGCACACAAAAATAAGCCTAAGAGGGTACCGTAGAGGCTAATTGACATTGAAACGCAGACATTGTTACGTCGAATAGCAAGCATCCCTAGATAAACAGGTATACTAACCTTCCATAAGCGGTGTATCGTTGAAGAACCACTGAACATTGAGAGTAGGATCTCCAACAGGAATCAGTCTGCATTCCAGGTGAACGTTTCTCTGGTCTTCTACGAGGTTCTCCAGGTTTTGTAGAGGAACCGTGAATACAGGCCTCTGGAAGGTGACTGGCTCCTGAATGACTTCGTGCTTAAAGCGAGCCTCATCTTCCATTTCTCTGATCTTAGCAAGTCCTGTCGAAAAATCATAGCAAAAACCAGATTGGTTCACAGTTCATACGTTCATTCAGAATATGCGATAGCTATTACCTTCTGGGTGGTGGGTGTCGGAGATAATGCTGGATTTTGGCAGAACACGCAGCGTGGCCGTTGTTTCAGCTCGTCCGAGGTCGTTAGTCGCACGGACCGTGTAAGTGCCAGAGTCTTCAGGAATAGCGTTGCTCAGGTCTATTGCCACATAGCCGAAGTCGCTCGTGATGTGAACGCGGGTAGCTGCGGAACATTCGCAACGTTTAGACAACAAAATTTATCGTAAATGTTACTCATTGTATCAACACTTCGTTCATTACCAGCTGTAAGGGGCCTTCCATTGTGAAGAACCTCAATCTTCAACTTGGCATCGTGGGCTGGTTCCACCTGAGGCAATTAGAACATCAGTGTGAGTTTCTAAGAACATCTTAATAAATCTACGGTAGACTTACGCGACACTCCAAATGGGCGCTTTCGCCTTCTGAGATCTCCTGCGTTCCCCTCAGTTCAGTGATGAACACAGGCTTAGAAACGGGTTTCTCTTGAATTTCGGCTGACTGGTACTTGACTTGCGCCTCCAGCTCTCGTATTTTCTCAAGACCCTCCGGGTGATGGGTATCATAGAAGATCTTTTGCTTGGCTGCAAGAATGATATAAGAGGCATTAAATGCCAATCAACGTTACTGAACTGTGCTTTGTTGCAGACTATGGGAAACATTTAAAAATTTTGATGAAAATGGAAATATGATATTAAAGCTGTTTTCCGTCAAAGGAAATAATATTTTCTAAACTCACGTAGCGCCCGAAGGTTGCACGTGGTAACAGCTTCGCCGAGAGAGTTGGTTGCCTTGCACATATACGTTCCACTGTCTTCAGCATACACGTACAATACGTCAAGGGCCACATATCCAAAGTCATGCGTTGTTCTGAACCGATGACCTATACGAAAGAAAGAATAAATGCAGTTGCTTCTTCTACTAGAACAAGCTTGCGACCTACTGAGGCAGCGTAAATGTGTTTTGCTCTAGGTGCTTACCTGGCTGGATTTCAACCCCATTGTGGTACCACTGAACTTTGAGATCAGCGTCATTAATGGGCTCAAGCCTACACTCCATGTGAGCGCTCTGTCCTTCAACGAGGCCGTCCACTGAGTTGAGAGGTACGGTGAACACAGGCCGCTGCAACTGAATGACTTGCTCGGGTTTCTCTGGAGCCTGGTACTCCTCAAGCTGCCTGATTTTCTCCAGGCCTTTCTCATGGTACGTGTCGGTGACAATAGCAGATTTTCCTGTTGAATCGTAAAAATTCACTTAGAAATGCGCTCCTGGGAAGCAATTATCTGAAAAACTCACCGAGAACGTTGATGGAACATGTAGTGACGGCCTCGCCGAGTTTGTTGGTCGCCTTGCACATGTACGTACCGGAATCTTCTGGATACGCGTACAGGATGTTGAGGGCCACGTATCCGAAGTCAGACACAGTTTTGAATCTGTGGCCTGTTTGGAGAACGCAAAACACAAGGTAAGTTCCTTGCATACATTGGTTACTGCCAGTAATTCTGAGCAATTCTCAATAAAGTTGCTGTATTCTTCAAAGACGTAGTTGTATATTTACCAAGAGGAATCTCAACGCCGTTGTGGAACCACTGGACCTTCATGTTCGCGTCATTGATTGGCGTCAGTGTAGCCTCAAGGTGAGCGCTCTGGCCTTCATGCAGAGTATCCAAGTTGTAGAGGCCACGAACAAAATTAGGCTTCTCCTTAATAACAACTTCCTCCTGCGTTGGTCTGATGTATCCGCATGATTCTTCTAGCTGCTTTATTTTTGGTAGGGCGTCTGGTTGTTGGCTTTCGAGGATGACGCCTCCTTTGGCTGCAAACAAAGTGGAGAAGTTATAGCGTCTAAAACGAGATAAGCGTAGTATGAGTGACTTACCATCAACGTGAATACGTGCCGTCGACTTTGCCGTACCGAGTTCATTCGTAGCTTGGACTACATACTCGCCAGAATGCTCAGCATTTGCGGACAGGATGTCCAAGGCGCAGAAACCGAAGTCATACATTGTTCGGTAGCGGTGACCTGTTGTGCATAAATAATGGCAGTGAGTCTACAGCACTTTGGTTGGAAAGCATTAGTTCTCTTAAGAACATAGCACCTACCAGACTGCAGCTCGACGCCATTGTGGAACCACTGAACCTTCATGGTAGAATCGGGATATGGAGCAATGCGACATTCCAGGTGGGCACTTTCACCTTCTGTGAGACGGCTCGGACCCTGCAGTTGTGTGACAAACATCGGCGGACCGGGGCATGGGGCTTCATGCGTTACTTCCTCCTTGTAGCGGCCGAGTTCTTCTAGCTGTCGAATCTTCTGAAGTCCCTCGGGGTGTTGAGTGTCAAACACCAGTGATTTCGAATCTAAGAAGACAGAGACAGTCGTTTGTACATGACATTAGCTAAAACACTGAAATGACATTATTACCTTGGACGTTGAGAGTGGCTGAACAAACAGCAGACCCCAGAGAGTTGGTTGCCTTGCAAGTGTAAGTGCCCGAGTCTTGTGCCTTCACGTAACTCAAGTCAAGAGCGACGAATCCAAAGTCGTGAATGGTGTTGACTCGATTAGCTGAAAAAAATTCACATGGTTGAAGGTACGTGTTCCATTTATTTGTCCAAATACAGCAAATACCTTTCTGCAAGGGAAGTCCGTTGTGGAACCATTCAACCTTGAGGTTCGGGTCACCGACTGGTATGAGCTTGCACTCAAAGTGCGCACTCTGGTTTTCGTTCAGATTCAGGTTCTTCATAGCTTGCGTGAACACGGGCGCTTGCGTGGTAATCTCTTCTACGTAGGCAGGCCTTATTTGCCGTCCGTAGTCTTCAAGCTGCTGGATCTTCTCGTAGGCTTCCTGGTTTTGCGTGTCCAATATCAGCGACTTTTCAGCTGCGAAGTAAAATTGTTATTTAAGCACTCGAAATTGCAGACGTAACAGCTAAAGGTTATAGTTACACCATTAGGCACGTACCGTGACACTTGAGCTGAGCAGATACAACAGCTTCTCCCAACTGATTTGTGGCTTTGCAGGTGTAGGTGCCGGAGTCTTCAGCATACGTGCTAAGGATGTCCAGGGACACGAAGCCAAAGTTGCACATCTCGACGAAACGGGAACCCGCCGGAACCGGTTGGCCGTTCTTGAACCACTCAACCTTGAGCTTGGGATCGCCCACTGGAATCAGGCGGCACTCAAGATGTGCTTTTTGTCCTTCTTGAACCACGATTGACTTGGGAGCCGATGTAAAGACGGGTGCTGTTGTAACAGACTGGTCGAGGTCCCCAGTGTCTCTCTCGTAGCTGCGTATGTGTAAACATGCCGTCGTTAAATCGTGCAGCTTTTCTGGCGCATAAAATACGCTTTTTAGACTGATTACGTTAAAAGTGAATGTGGAAATCAATTTGCGCATACGTACTGATGGCCTTCGAGGGCTTGAATTTTCTGTAATCCCTCAGGATGCTGAGTGTCTGTGTCAACGGATGACTTTCCTGCAAAATATATTATGCAAAGTATGTTGACAATGATTCTCTATAGGTGCCTAATATTATAGAATGCCCTGGATGTCCAATTATTTTTAAACATTACGGCACCTACCTTCGACAAGGATTGTAGTGGATAGCTCGGCCTTTCCAAGGGAATTCGTGGCACGTACGGTGTAAGTTCCCGAATCCTCTGGCACAAGTGATAGGATATTCAGTGCGACATAGCCAAAGTCATGGAAGGGACGGTACCGATGGCCTGCAATACGCAAGAAAATATGTGTTGCATTTGCAATGTCTCGTATATTCGCGGTATTCTGGATTAATATGCAACTCACCGATAGGAAGCGATACACCGTTGTGGAACCACTCAACCCTGAGGTCAGCATCGTTCACGGGCTCAAGCCGGCACTCCAGGTGGGCATTCTGTCCTTCGCGAAGGCTAAGAGCCGTCATATTGGATGTGAAGGAGGGCTTGGTTTTCACCGTTGTCTCCTCAACGATCTCGCGACGATAGCGGGATTGGTCTTCAAGTTGCTGTATTTTCTGAAGACCTTCAGGGTGCTGGGACTCTAGAATGAGCTGCGACTTGGCTGAAGCAAATAACAAAAAAAAAGGGGCAGTATTAATGAAGCGCCGCTATAAGTAAACCTACAAGTAGTCACTCGCGAAAACATCGCTCTACGAGTGGGAGGTTTTATAGTTTTCCACACAAAATGACAGGATGTCATCATGCCTTCAAAACAAAGTAGCACCAGTTATGCTAAGAATAATTAGTAGTTTCTTTCCACTCATCTTATCTCTCTACACGCGAGAACTTCTTCCGAGCAAGTTCCTGATCTTTAAACGCAAACCTGACTGAACGTCAACTGCCATTCTGACAGGCCCATTGACGACAAGCTATCTTCGTTATTTTAATTAAAGCTCGATAAAATTCACAGGAGTTTATGCGTGCAGCATGGATCGTCGTACGATCTAGTGCTAAGGAGCGAGCACCCCTTTCAAGCTCTGCCATACACTGTGGCCCATGCGAGGCTTTCGCTTTCCACACCTTAAGTGTAGACATAAGCCACCAAAGGAAACTTCCAATATTCGAGAAACGCTTGCCCATTCTTCAACTAAATGGTCAGTTCAACGTACACACTTCGGAACACTTCTAGCACATTTTACGCAGCGCAGTAAAAATAAAACTAAAAAATTGGATAACCTACAGGATGGATTTTTTTTTTTAACAGGCGATATTTGACTGGCGTACAGTGCGACAGGGCCGTGCAGCAGCTGAGATACTTACCGAAGCAGTTCACGTTACAAGACGTGACGTTTTCACCGAGTGAGCTAGTAGCTTTGCACGTGTAGATGCCCGAATCCTCTGGATAGAAGCTGAGGATGTCCAAGGCGACGTAGTCGAACTCGTGTGCAGGCCTGAATCGATGTCCTGTAAAACACAAAATGTCAGCTCAAGCATTCATACAGCACTTTCCTAGTTCCTTTTTTTTTTCAACAAACGTAGAATATTGCCTACCGACTTTGATGGGCACACTGTTTCTGAACCACTCAACCCGCATGGTGGGATCGCCAACAGGCTGCAGTCGGCACTCTAGGTGTACGTTGGCGCCTTCTACAGTTTCCACATTATGCAGCGGTCGGCTGAAAGTCGGTTTCTGGGTGATAATGCTTTCCTGGTGCTCCTGGCGGGTGTAACGCGAGTGGTCTTCCAGGTGCTGGATCTTTTCCCAGCCTTCTGGGTACTGAGAGTCGGTGATTACACCGGACTTGCCTGTCAAAAAAAAAATAATAAATAAAAACGCTCAGGTGACCTTACCACTCATATAAGCATATGGCGCGCAACGAAAGCATTGGGAAAGTTCGCTCCTCCATGCCGTCAAGAACAATGATAAAAAAGTTAGTTTATTCTAGTTACTGTTCGGCCCTTTACGTGAAACGAATAGATTCTACGGTGATGCCAGTAAATTCTCTACTATAGGTGACATTAGCACAGTGAAAAAGCGCGAATTAAACAAAAATGGGCCAGTTTTTCATTACTTTGTTTGATCAGATTTGTCTGCAAAATGATTCGCCTTCTCCGATGCTCTAGTGTGCTATTTCCCATTTAACTCGAAAAAGCACGATCTGCTAATCTTACCGATAACTTTGATGCATGAGGTTGAATGCGCAGATCCAAGATGATTGGTTGCTCGCAGAGTGTACTGTCCAGTATCTTCTGGAACCAGGTTTAAAATCTGAAGGAATGCCCGGCCAAAGTCGTACTTCGTAATGAACCTGTGACCTGTAAGCGCACGAACACAAAGCTCGTAAATTTTCTCATGATCTCCAATTCATGGACAATTGTGCATTCGCTGTAGGAATCTTGGTATATGTATATAGATTATTACCAGTCGGTAGTGGGCGGCCGTTGAAAAACCATTCCACCTTCATGGTCGAGTCTTGAACAGGCTCAATGGCGCACTCCATTACGACGGACTCTCCCTCTTTCAGTGGTCCCTTGGGGTCTTTGAGGGGCACCTGCAGGGACCGGAACAAGGCTGAATTCACAAAGCTTTTCGTTCGTAAGCGCTCATTGCCATTGACCGTCGTCAATATTTTGTCCGCTATGAGGTGTTGTTCAAGTTTTTGCTTTCTAACGAACAGTTGTAGCGTAAGAGATTTTTGCGAATGCGGGAGCCCAGACTCTGTATTCATAAAAATCTTTCGCTACAATCTTTGGTTAATGCTAATTCAATCCAATCCTGATGCTGGAAGTATTATGAGCGAAGACGGCAGGAAAATAATAAAGAACACTCACGAGAAACGTGTTGCGAATTTTTCTACGCCGAACTGCGCATGCGCAGCCCCAAGTGTCTGAGGGCCGAAACGATTTGGCAGGCGCGCACATGAAACGATTTCAACCACCACTGCAATCCTAAATTTAGCGCGATGCCACCGTCGTGTGTCGCTTATGCTAGCAACATAACAAAAAAATGCGAAAGCCCAAAGAGGTAAATGTGCCCCGAGCGAACAGCCGGGGGGTCCGTCTTGTGTGCTTGCAGAACATGTAAGTGGCTTGAGTACTTTGCACTATACTACTACGGGAGAGCAGTAAGCTTTGCAGTACAAGGATTCTTCTTTCTGTGTTATGTGCGACAGCTGTATTACTGCCAACATCTTATCGCTGACCGTTTCTGCAATGCGCACTTCACTCGTTCCTGCCTGCAACAGTGCTATGAAAGCACGAACTTAGCTTCAAGGGAGGAAGCAAAAAACAAAGCAAAGCACAAGATCAACACTACTTTCTTTCAAATGTTCTTACACGCTGCTTGTCAGCTCACGAGTATCGCGTGCGGCGGCAATACAGTCAAGGCGCGCGGACGCGCCTGTCAGATTGTTTCTCGTGGTCACCGCGCGACGGCGCCACAATGCATCGCGAAAGGCGGATTACGAAAATCTCTCAAGCCGGCGGCCATTGGTCGCGCACAAAAGTGTTGTGAATTCGGGACACAAAATATTGCTACTGCAATCGTTCTACAAGTACGCACCTTAAAGTACGGCTTAGTCCTTGTTACTTCCTCGATGTGGTAGCCGCTGTGGTCGACACCAGAGCCCTCAAGGTACTCAATTTTCTCAAGCCCTAGTTCGTGGATGGCGCTTGTGTCAACAGCCGCTTTCACTAGAGAAGACGAATAAGAGATGGTATTTAGTACGTACACAGAGGGTTAGCGAAAATCAGCGGGACAAAACGAAACGTAAACGCTCCGAACAGGATCGCTAAGCACGTGCGCATTGTAACCGACGCTGTTAGCATACCTTGCACGTTAATCTCCTTCTTCAGTATATCCGTTCCGAGTTTATTGGTGGCCCGGACTTCAAAGGTGCCAGTGTCTTCAGGGAATGTGTACAAAATGTCCAAAGCGACGTATCCGAAGTCAAAGTACGTCTTGAAGCGATGGCCAGTAGCCAGTGGACGGCCATTGTGGAACCTGTTGAAACATACTTCATAAGTAATTGCTCTCTGGCACGTATGATCTTAATGCGAGACATGATGTAAGGGCAAAGAGAAGAAAGGAACGTTTACAACAGGAACAGAAGGTGGAACCAAGCGGCTTCAATATCTATTCGCTATGCTAAGCAGGTACACGTACGCACGTGTACAGCCACGCCGCAAGAAAACGCAAGCACGAAAAACCCCGACCAGAAGGTGCATGTGTCTTTTTTGCAGAGGCAAAGGGCGCTGTTTGCATATCCCGTTTCAACGAACGAATAGTGATGGAGAAGCATAGCGTGCAGATAACGCGCGAAATTATCGAAGTGCAACTCACACATAAGCTGGGTGACGTGCGCTTGACGCCGCCTAATGCGCTATCAAAAAAAGAAAAAGAATTTGACTACCTTGCCGGTCTTTAGGGCAAATGTATATGCTTGATGCGTGTCCGATGATGCACCAACCATGTGCTCACCTATTCCAGCTCTGTTTTCTTTCCCTCGTCGTATATATACGCACATTTTCACAGAAATAAATCTGGTTGAAAGTCAGCGCTCTTTGCCTCGGCCTGTCCTGTCCCGTTTCTTAATATTGTATGCGCTGTTGCACCTATTTCTGCGATCAACCGGCCTCGTTGAACGATTCTGACACTGTGTGTGTGTGTGTTCCTTTCCATTTCCTTTTTTTCAACTCTCTCTATCATTCTTTTCTTTCTTACGTTTCTTTCTCTTCATAACTCGTCTCCAGTGCAGGCTCGCAAACTGGATATTTATCGTCCGTTTAAGCTCCCCGCCTTTTGCTTTACCTTCGTGGCGACACACTGCGCACAAACCGGCGCAGCCTCCGCCTCGTCACTAGCTAGCCCGGCGTGACACGGCTACATGCTGCACCACGCCTCCGATAAGGGACAGCGCCACCGCAGCGTCACCGGAGGCTTACGTCACCGACGATGGCTATAAATCCAAGCCGCCAAGCTCGGAAGTTATCATTCCTTCGCTAACCGTTCGAGCGCAGCGTCGGTATGCTCGCCCCGCTGCTGTTACTACGCTAATAAACAGTCGTTATGTTTTATGTTGGGATGCGTCCTTCCATCGACACGGCATCCCACACCTTTATGTCTCACTAATATATTCTAAATGAATCCTTACCAACTCAGTCAAGCTTCAACTCTTGCAAGCTAATCTCTTTTTTAATTGGGGAAAGTTAATTACTGTTGTTATTCTTGCACAGATGCCTCATTTTCGGGCTCAAGCACGGTGTCCGATTGAGCCACGTTTACATATAGCAATTTCAAGTATAAATATAAACATTTGTAGAGAAGCATTGGAACGCTCTAATGGGTCGTCCTCTCAAGCGCCTCCTAGTGGGTGACCCTCTTCGCCTATCCTCGGAGAGCACGCCCCTCGTGCTCGTGAGAGTCTGCGAGTCTGCGCTCTGTCGTTGTGCATCGTCGCCGTCAATCTCACCGTCAATAAACGTCTTAACAAAGTGGTGGAGAGTGCTGTACCGTCACCACAACTTCGGTCTCCATTCGATGCCCCTGGAGCTTCGACCCCGTACCGTGCCATCTACCATGCCGCAAGACGCCGCTCAGCAAACGCCGCCTCCTGCTCCGACCGCTTGTCCCGGTGTCCCCCGCATCCGTGACCCTCCAGTCTTCACCGGCGCGGATGGCACCGACGTGGAGGACTGGCTCACGATTTACGAACGGGTGAGTGTCCCAAATAAATGGGACGAAGCAGGCAAGCTCAGCAACTTGGTTTTCTACCTCGCGGGTGTGGCAGGCATGTGGTACAACAACCATGCATCCGATTTCCCGACGCGGTCCGATTTCAAGACCGCCATCGTCGACGTGTTTGGCCGCCCTGCCGTCCGTAAGCTGCAAGCCGAACAGCGGTTGCGTGAACGGGCACAGCAGGCCGGTGAATCGTTCACGAGCTACATTGAAGACATCCTTGACTTGTGCAAAAAAGCCGACGCGAGCATGCCGGAGTCTGAGAGAATCAGGAATGTTATGAAAGGCATCGACGACGATGCCTTCACCATGCTGCTGGCCAAAAACCCTCGCACAGTGGCAGAGGTCATCACGCTGTGCCAAAGTTACGAGGAGCTGCGCCGGCAGCGCTTGATGACCCGTCGACCGCCATCACGCGATGCTGATCTCGCGGGCTTGTCGGCCATTTCCGACCACTCCACCTTGCTCGCCGAAATCAAGTCGTTCGTGCGTGAGGAAATTGCCCGCCAGATCTCTCTACTGGCTTTCGCTCCACCGCAGCGTGTTGACCAGCCGCCCACTACCCTCCTGCCTCCTCTCCGCCGAGCGATTCAGCAGGAAATCGCAGAGGTCATTCCTGAATACCACCAACCTCCTCCAGTGCATGCGCCACTAAGCTACGCGCAAGCTGTAGCCAGGCCGCCCCCAGCGATTCCTGTGGCTGCACCGCGAAGTTACGCCGAAGCCGTCGTCAGACCCCAGGCCTTCGACGCGCCTGTGCCGCCTACGTACGTCGACGTCGTCCCCAGGCCCCGACTCCTGCCCACAATGCCCTCATATCAGCAGCCGTCTCGTCCGTCCCGTTCTGCGACATGGATGGGACCCGCGAACCGCTGGCGCACTTCCGACAACCGCCCCATCTGCTTCGCGTGCGGTTGCGCCGGTCACGTCGCACGCTACTGCAATCGCATGGAGCCGCCTCGGGTCGCATCAGCCCTCCCCAGCCAATCAAGCCGACCTTATTATGACCAAGCGCCGCCTATGTCACCGACGTCCCGCGCCGCAACATCTACCCGCCGGTCACCGTCTCCACGACGTCGCTCACTGTCGCCCATGCGGCCACGTCCGGTCTCACGTGACCAGGAAAACTAGTCGTCGCAGTCCACGAGGCAAGGGCTGCGACGCTATCGAACTGCGAAAGCCCTCAGCGAAGCCCATCGAACGTGATAGACGTGTTTGTGGACGGTGTTCGCGCATCTGCCCTTATCGACACTGGAGCCGCCGTATCCGTCATGGACGCCAAACTTAGCCGATTACTGCGAAAAGTGACGACGCCACTTTCCGGTCTCTCCCTCCGTACAGCCAGCGCCCAAAGTATTCACCCTACAGCGGTGTGCACCGCCCGCGTCATTATTCAGGATGCTCTGTACGCCGTCGAATTGATCATAATTCCAGCCTGCTCTCACGACGTCATCCTAGGATGGGATTTTCTCTCCCTCCACGACGCCGTCATTCATTGCGCACCAGCCGAAATAGAGCTCTCACCGTTCCCTGATTGGACGCCGGCAGACAATCCATCGGCTGCGGGCAAGGTACATGTCAAAGACGACACCAAGGTGCCTGCAAACTCGTCAACGGCGGTGTCAGTCTACTGCGCAAGTCTTTCCGACACCGTTGCACTCCTCTCGCCATCTGACCGTGTTTGCACGAGGAAAGGCTTGCTGGTGCCTTTCGCGACCGTGCAAGTCACTCAGGGCAGCACCTCTATTTTTGTTATCAATCCATTCCCGTACAGTGTCACGTTGGTGCAAGGGGAATGTCTCGGTAGCGTGGAACCCCTCGAAGACGCACAAGTTATGGACGAACCAGATGAAATGCACTGCCACAGTTCCAGTACGCTCGGTGCTGTTTCCACGTCTGGTTCATCACCCGCTGATGTATTTGGTTCCTCCATTGCTGACAACCTTACGCCAGTCCAGCGTTCCCAGCTTCTGGGCCTGTTGGAAGAATTTCGCTCTTCTTTCGATGTCGCTCAAACTTCTCTCGGCCGCACGTCCGCCGTTACGCATCGCATCGACACTGGCACCCAGCCGCCACTGCGGCAACGTCCATATCGCGTATCTCCCACAGAACGCCGTGTAATCAACGAGCAAGTCGACGAGATGCTTCGCCGCGATGTTATTCGACCTTCTAACAGCCCCTGGGCGTCTCCTGTCATTCTTGTGGCGAAGAAGGACGGTTCTGTGCGGTTCTGTGTGGACTACCGACGACTTAACAAGATCACTCGCAAGGACGTGTATCCACTACCGCGAATAGACGACGCAATTGACAGCCTGCAAGGCGCAGAATTCTTTTCATCCCTCGATTTGCGCTCAGGGTACTGGCAAGTACCCATGGCTGATGACGCTCGACCGAAGACCGCCTTTGTCACGCCTGACGGCTTGTACGAATTCAACGTCATGCCGTTTGGGCTGTGTAATGCGCCCGCCACCTTTGAGCGCATGATGGATACCGTTCTGCGCAACCTGAAATGGCACACATGCTTATGCTACCTCGACGACGTCGTTGTTTTCGCTCCGGACTTCTCCACGCATCTTCAACGCCTGCGGCATGTTTTGACGCGTTTGAGCGAGGCCGGTCTGCAACCGAATCTAAAGAAATGCCGATTTGCAGCACGGCAGCTGACAATACTCGGTTACGTCGTGTCCAAGGACGGTATTCTCCCCGATCCAGCCAAGCTTCGGGCCGTGACCGAGTTCCCCAAACCTACGTCCGTCAAGGAACTGCGCAGTTTCGTAGGACTGTGTTCCTACTTTCGGCGCTTCATTCGAAACTTCGCGACTATCATATCGCCGCTGACGAAGCTCCTCGGAAGTAATGGGCCGCTCAATTCGTGGTCGTCAGAGTGCGACGAAGCTTTCGCGAAGCTCCGTCGTTTGTTGACGTCGCCTCCCATACTACGCCACTACGACCCTACGGCCCCTACAGAGGTACACACGGACGCCAGCGGTGTTGGCCTTGGCGCTGTCCTTGCGCAGCGCAAGCCAGGGTTCCCTGAATATGTCCTGGCATATGCAAGTCGTACGCTTACCAAAGCCGAGACTAATTACACCGTCACCGAAAAGGAATGCCTGGCGATTATCTGGGCCCTTACGAAGTTCCGACCTTATTTGTATGGTCGCCCATTTGATGTCATCACCGACCACCATGCACTATGCTGGCTGTCATCATTGAAGGATCCATCAGGCCGCCTCGCCCGCTGGGCACTTCGCCTACAGGACTACGACATCCGCGTGCTGTACCGCAACGGACGCCAGCATGCTGACGCCGACGCACTCTCGCGCTCCCCCTTGCCTGACGACAATACCCACAGCTCAATGTCTCACAATGCCGTTTCTTCCATCGACATTCACACCATCGCTACCGAACAGCGCAAGGATCAGTGGATCGCTTCACTGATAGACTTGCTCTCTGATCCATCGGCAACACCATCCACTCGCGCGTTGCATCGTCAAGCCCATCATTTCGCCATTCGCGACGACCTCCTTCACCGACGCAATTATAACGCCGACGGCCGCCAGTGGCTACTAGTAATACCCCGCAGTCTCCGTTCTGACATATGCGAATCGTTCCACGCTGATCCGCAGTGTGCGCACTCTGGGGTATCGAAAACATACCACCGCATTCGCCAACGGTACTTTTGGCGAGGGATGTACCGCTACGTGCAGAAGTTCGTTCGCTCCTGCACCGATTGTCAGCGCCGCAAAGCTTCAACGCACCAGTCACCAGCAGGTCTACAGCCATTACCTTGCCCTGACCGGCCGTTTGGGCGCGTTGGCATCGATTTGTATGGGCCACTTCCTCTGACGTCGGCTGGTAACCGCTGGGCTATCGTCGCTCTAGACCACCTTACGCGATACGCCGAAACTGCCGCCCTCCCCGCGGCTACAGCGCGCGATGTAGCCTCCTTCCTGCTCCACCGGTTCATGCTGCGCCACGGTCCACCCCAGGAGCTGCTCAGCGATCGAGGCCGTGTCTTCCTGTCGGAAGTCGTCGAAGCCATCCTCAAAGAGTGCAACGTTGTTCACCGCAAAACTACTGCTTACCACCCGCAGACGAATGGCCTCACCGAACGTTTTAACCGCACGCTCGGCGACATGCTATCGATGTACGTCGCCGCCGATCACACAAATTGGGATTCGATTCTGCCTTTCGTCACCTACGCCTACAATACCGCCCCTCAAAGCACCACTGGTTTCTCACCCTTTTTCTTATTGTACGGGAGGCACCCGTCGCACACAATCGACACCATCCTTCCATACACGCCGGATCGATCGGAGTGTGCGCCTATTTCTGCCACAGCCAGACTTGCTGAGGAGTGTCGCGAGCTAGCCAGGACCTTTACTACGCAGGACCAAGAGCGGCAGAAGAGCATTCGCAGTGCCACCAACACTTCTGCACCCACGTTCCTCCCTGGAGCGCTCGTATGGCTCTCGGTTCCTACCACTGCAACTGGCCTCTCTTCCAAATTACTACCAAAATACGAAGGCCCCTACCGTGTCGTCGAACGCACATCCCCGGTCAACTACCTGATTGAACCTATTGAACCATCTTCCGACATGCGCCGTCGAGGGCGCGACATTGTCAACGTGGAGCGCCTCAAGCCCTACCATGACCCGCTCATAGTGACCAGCTGTTAGGTCGCCAGGCGGCTCCCTTTTCGTACCCGGGGTAATTGTAGAGAAGCATTGGAACGCTCTAATGGGTCGTCCTCTCAAGCGCCTGGGTCACCCTCTTCGCCTATCCTCGGAGAGCACGCCCCTCGTGCTCGTGCTCGTGAGAGTCTGCGAGTCTGCGCTCTGTCGTTGTGCATCGTCGCCGTCAATCTCACCGTCAATAAACGTCTTAACACATTGAACACTTCCTCGCTTTTTGTTCCTTCTTACAGCTGTACCGCCTGAAGAGCGTAGTCTCGCAGCACGTATAGGGTGCGCTGTTCGATGGTTTCGTAATTCTAGTAGCTTTTTACCCAAACGTAGGCGCGTCTCTCCTTTGAAAAACCACCAGGTGTAACTGGCGCCTACTGCCATGGCAGCGCAAAGCTGATGTGATATTTGGTCATTTTTACGCGTTCCCGACTGCTTTCACCCATTTTACTGGAGCAATAAGACGAGGCATATTAGGATGCGAGTAAGCGCCACGGCTTTTCACTGGTTTTCTAATATTGCGACTATCTTGTGCACGTGTGGCGTAGCTACTCTTTCTGGTGGATTCTTAATGCGCGTGCATCCTATCATCCATTCCTTGTTTACTGTTTAGAAGAAAGCGTGCAGTCAGTGACTACAGTCTGGAAGTCCCAAACCATGCTTTTCTGAACTTTTTCTGCGGTCACAAAAGGTGACCTTGAGTGGGTAACCACATGATACCACAAGTCATCCTTTGTCTTTCTGTCGCGAACGCCCCTTTTACCGAGCTTCGGTCATAAAATGGGGGCAACATGTGTCATTGCCTCGGAGGCTCGCTCTTCAATGAAGAGAGCGTTGAGGAAAACGCTCACCATTCAACCTTCATGTTGGGATCACCCATCGGCTCCAGGCGAGTCTCGAAGTGGACGCTCTGACCTTCCTTTACAGCATTGGGTCCTTGAAGCGGTTGTGTGAACTTTGGCTTCTCTGTTATGGACATCTACATTGGGAGGGGCGGTACAACGTCAGCTTCGTCAGAAAGGCAATTGAGAGAAATTTACCTCTTCGAATTCGGATCGTTGATAGTGCGAGGAATCCTCCAAATGTTGGATCTTCTGGAGGCCACCAGGGTGCTGAGTTTCTTTCACAATTGACGCTTGAGCTGCAATGCAATTTTGCGAAATTTGATGCAAAAGTAAGACGTCGGAAATCTGCGCACTACTGTGTTCCTTATACGGCTACTTACACACGCAGACGAGACGGCCCTGTGTGGTGGCTGAACCGATAGAGTTGGTCGCTTGACAGGTGTACACACCAGAATCGCGGGCCTCAACTCCGCGAATTGTGAGAGAGACGTAGCCAAAGTTGAAGAAAGTCGTAGTTCGAGAGCCTGATGAAGAGAAACAAGATCATTCAGCCATTTAGATCAAAATTTTAGCAGAACAAAGCGCTGGCATACTTAACGCTTGAAAAGGAAAATAATGTAGTCTGCGATGTTCACGTTATCTGTACATTAGAGGACTGCAAACTGGTAGCGGCCGCCACTAACGAATCCCGTGACTTGCGATTAAGGTTTGCACTTACTGGCTTCTAGTGGACGTCCGTCTTTGAACCATTCAACACGCATCGAAGAGTCTCCCGTTGGCTCGAGGCGAGCTTCGAAGTGCACTGTACTGTTCTCCTTGACATTCAGCTGATCCCTTAAACCTGTCTTAAAGTTGGGCTTCATGGTTGAAACAGGTTCGAAAATGATTTCCTTAGGCGCGTGCTGGGCCATCTGGTATGCTTCCAGCTCCTGCGTCTTTCGTATGTAAGCCTCTTGCTCCGGAATGCCCAGGTCTCCAGTGACGAGGCCTTGCGCTGAGAAAGAAAGGAATAAATAAAAAGTTGACATCAAAGTTCTGCATTTGTCAGCAAGTGTGCGTCTGGTAGCACTCCTGTTGGCATAGTGTAGAAATTAAAAAAATCCTAAACAGAGTAAAAATCTGCGATATTTTCACCGTTTTAATGGTACTGAGTAGAACGACACGGAGTGCAGCGGAAGTAGTTTGGAGTGTTTTACAACTTTTTTCGTAGGTTAGTGTTGCTGTCACAAGTTTGTTCACGTTTATTACACCCTTAATAAGGTCCTGGTTAAATGCTGACTATATCCAGGAAACCAGACCAAAAGTGTCCGGTTTCCTGGCTATGTCTGGAACTTTAAGCGGGGCCTGGTTAAGAGTGTAGGCTAAGAAAACCAGCCGAATAAAAGTAAGAGATGTACGGAAAGAACCCCATTCATACGCTTAAGACCTGTCTAGCCAATGCTTGGGGTAATCTTCAATCCTATTTTTAAGCAAACGAGATACCTTGACTAGCTTTAATCTTTCGCGCTAACCGCCAGGTAAAGAATTGTGAGGATCTTCAGCAGCCGGAGCTGCGTTCAAATGAAAACTTACAAGGACCCCATCCATTTCAAAAAAGGGTTTAAACTTCGCGGTGAAGACGGGACGACAACAGGAACACATACACACACACAAGCGCGAACTTCCTACTGACTTTATTTGCGGAAAGCAGGTGATTTAAAGATTTTTCAAAGTAACAAACATAAGAGCAAGGAACAATCCCTATGACACAGTTACAAACAACAACAAAGGCGCGTGCGCATCACGTACGCGGGAGTCACCTGACGTGTCCATCTAAGAATTCTATTTCATCCCTTGATAACGATATCGAAGGACAGCTGACACAGCTATCTCCCCCTTTTTGCGATGAAAAACGCCTCAATGACTTCCCTTTCAGTTCTCGACTTAGCCTTCGATAAGAACATTGTCTTTTCAAGATGAGGCAAAGAGCTCTTGCTATCGCACCTCTTGCAATGCAGGGCGAGATTGCTGCCCGTGCCGGTGCGCAAAGATCGGTTGTGCTCCTGTGTACGCTCATTGAAACATCGGCCGGTTCCTGTTGCCGTCCCGTCTTCATCGCGCAGTTTAAACCCTTTTTGAAACCATGAACCGACTAGCCCAACAACATCTATCATTGTAACAGCGAGCAAGCTCACCTTTGACCCTCAAGGTCGCCGTAGACACAGCCTCTCCCTTGGCGTTAGTGGCCCTGCACATGTACACTCCGGAATCCTCATAACGGAGTGACATGATGTTCAGGGAGACGTAGCCAAAGCTAAAAGTGCTGTTGATGCGTGAGCCTGGAAATGTGCAAGATGCATAATGGTAAGCAGAAGAAACTCGTGGTTTTTCAGTGAAACAGGCAAACTTATTCGCACTTTGCACGCGATGTTGCATGCAGTGGTATCGTTCTAAAACGTTTGTAGCGTAATAAATACCTGTGGTCAGCGGTTGGCCGTTAAGGAACCATTCCACCTTCATAGTGGAATCATTTACAGGAGTCAGCTGGGCTTCGAAGTGACAATTCGAACCTTCCAGAGAAAGAAATGCCCACGTACATTAATTACTCCCCAGCAAATGCGATATACGATTACATTGTTTTCTTTCATTCGGTTAAGCAAACTTTAAATGAAAGTCCAGTCACTCTGTCAATCTTGCTCTTGCTATAATTGTAAGCAGTTCGCTTTACCTTCGAGAAGGTTGTCCTTGTTGCTCAGAGGTCTGATGAATACAGGTTTCGTAAGGGTCGCGGTCTCGTCGATTGACAACTGGCGGGAGTATTTCTCGGCGTCTTCCAGTTCCTGAATGGCTCTAATGCTGTCTTCCTGGATGGCTTTGCGTTCGATTGCTGGCCGAGCTGTAGCATTAAAGCGGAGAAGAAAAAAAATTGAGGGTCAATTGGAGGGATCGATCGCATTCCAGGGCAACTATTACTGAATAACGCCATGCGAAATGCATATTGAGTCGCATAAAACCTGCTCACTCACCTGTGCATCGCAGTGTGGCCGTGGTCGTCGCCTCTCCGGCTTCGTTTGTTGCCCGGCAGACATATACGCCAGAATCCTCAGGATACACATGCAGAAGCGTCAACGCCACATATCCAAAACGGTACGTGGTCATTACACGGGAGCCTGGAATAATGGGTAAAAGTCAGTATAAATTAAAAAAAAACATAAACACGCAAACAAAAGATAGATAGAGCAAATTTATTAGAAGGCAGAGAGGTCGGCCTGAGCTTGAGCGCTCTAGCCTGCTACTCTGCACAGGGGAAAAGGGGAAGGGAAAAAAAGAGTAATGAAGATGATGATGGGGACAGGAAGAGGTAATGCGTATGTACAATAACCACGAAACACAGTGGTCTTCTTAAAGTCTATCGTCAAGTCCTGTACTCTTGATAAAATCTATGAATGCTCTTGTAGCAGTCGGTGATGCTGTCTGGTCGGAAATTGCGGACAACACGCAAACAAAGCATGCGGATTTTCGAGCAGACGTAGTGCCTCAAGATAATACGCATTAAAAGTGAATAAACTGATGTGAAAAGCTTTTGCACATAGTTATGTGGTAATCATTACTTAAGTTTCACACGATAGCATGGGGAAAATACGGACGACTTAATGAACACAGACAGCTGCGCACTCACTTGCTTCAATAGGGCGTCCGTTACAGAACCACTCAATGATCATGGTTTCGTCCCCGATGGGGATCAGTCGAGCGTCGAGGTGGCCGCGCTCGCCTTCGTGCAGGACAAGGTCCTGCAAGTGTGTAGTGAAGGCCGGCTTCTGGGGCGCCCTCTCGTCCTCCGGTCCCCGCACTGGCTGATAGGCGCGCTCCACGTGACGCAGCCAGATGGTCTCGCGTGGTGGCGACTTCCTGTGGATGGTCACAAAAACACGGAAGGTTGGTGACAGGTGCAATGATTTTATCCCTCGTGTTTCAAGCAACTGTCTCTGCACTTACTCGGGCGATATAACTTTGGTTGGCTTGGGAAGGTGAAGCGACCATGGTTCAGTGTGCTTCTTCGGTTCAGCTGCAGTGAGCACGGAAGAGCGTGAAGTGATTACTCTGTTCCTTATTGATTCGTGCCATCTGTCACACTAGTAACGAGATACGTTGTCTGATTCCGTCCGTTAAGTGATACACTTCTATTAGAATACCTACTTAACACATGCAGTCGCGCCCTTGTTGCCGTCGAACCAGCCTGGTTTTGCGCAGTGCACTGGTACCACGCCGAATCTGAGGCTGTGGCACGGTTCAGGTACAGTGCTGAGCTTCCTTCTTGCGTCTCTGCAAAACGAAAAGAAGTGAGCTTCATGTAAGCCACCATTATATGCTAGAAATGGGCAGCGTTGAGCTGCAGCGGCGTTTAGAACAGGGCTCGTTAGTGACACCGCAATGAAGGGTATACTCACCAATGATAAGGTTCGGCGGCTGCGAGTGGACTTGT
This sequence comes from Rhipicephalus sanguineus, assembly GCF_013339695.2. NCBI lineage: Eukaryota > Metazoa > Arthropoda > Arachnida > Ixodida > Ixodidae > Rhipicephalus > Rhipicephalus sanguineus. Next base: position 277,514,161 of record NC_051176.1, on the reverse strand, counting down.
CGACCATCCTTTTGCCAGGTAATCCGCGGTGTCGGCGTACCCACGGCACGGCAATGCAGCGTCACAGACTCGCCCTCTCGCACGTTGAGTGACTGAAAGCGCTCGACGAACTTGGGTGCCACCACCTGCTCCTTTTCGATGACCACAAGGTGTACTTCAAAGCGGCACTCGCCGCTCTTGTTGTTGGCGATGCACGTCCACGTGCCGGCGTCCTCCCGCGATGCCGCCGTGATCATAAGTGCGTGCTGGCCTCCTTCGTTGACAAGAAGCTTGTGCGTGGCGTCATCGTTGACGGGGACTCCGTTACGCAGCCATGTTATGTCTGGGAACGGCCGTCCCGACACACGTAGGTCGAAGCGCACCATCTTGCCTTCGGTGACCTCCTGGTCTTGGGGTATTTTGGTGAAGCTGGGCTTGAGCGTTCGGGATGTTTCTGTCATGACGAAACTGGATGAGTCTGCCTGTCTTGGCTCCTCGCTGCAAATGATGGAAGGAATGTGAATAAAATGCAAAAGTGTAGTCTCACTTCATCAAACACAGGCCATGCAGTAGCAAATACTTTGCACCAAAGTGTGGTTACTTACGCCTTAGGCATAGATTCAATAACCAAGTGCGCAGAGCAGGCGACGCAGCCTTGTTGATTTACAGCGAGGACCGTGTAGTAACCGGCGTCCTCAAGCAGAGCCATGTGGACGCGGAGGATGTATGTAGATCCTTGCTGCTCCATGATCACCCTCTGTGATGCTTGAAGGCGCTCGCCATTTCGGAACCAATAAACCTGCGTTTTCGACATAGGCGCTATTCCAGTGGGGAACAGGAAGCAGATGTTTCAGATTCGTTACCTGTGCTGGAGGATTGGATGCGATTTTAACTGTGAATGTGGCATCAGATCCTTCCAGAAGCTTGGAGTTCCGTGGCCGTGCCTGAATCATAGGTGCAGAAATTGGCACTCCGGGTACTGCCGGCAGAGGCGCCTGCTCACGTCCAATGAGGAACTGCCGGAACTCCACTTCGCGCAAGAGCCGGTACTCGAATGTGTCCACTCTGAAAGTCTGCAAGTTGTACGAAAACATACGACATCCATGAGCTATTGGGCTCTGCATGAGTAATCGCCAAGGACAGTACGTGCTCACGCGCATACGTGCGCTTATATAGCACATTGTATTTTCGACTGAGACGGCTGGAAGCTCAATCTTATTCAGCCTTCAAAAAATAACACTTAATTCTGATACTATCTTTGATGCGAAGTGCAAATTTTGCTTGCTGATTGTTACCCGGCCGATGACGTCAGTGCCAGCTAGACAGTCTACACCACTCTCAGCATCCTGTGAGCTTGCGCCCTGTCAGTCACTTAGTCCACACATTTTGTAGTCCGTTGCATTTTCAGACATGTAAGAAGCACCGAGTTTCTCATGCCTTCTTACGCCCGGCAGCGTTCGTGAATGCGACGTTATTGCTGTGACACCCGATGCAGCATTATTAGCAAGACAGAGAAACGGGACATATACGCTTTTTTAAGGCTGTCTGTAAGGCCCAATACATTCACAAGCACTTCTCTCAATCACTGTGTTTTATCAGTGCTCTCTGAAAAGTTTTTTGTATAATGGAAGGCTTAATTTTTCGTGATGTGCCTATTTTGTAACCTCATTCATCTAAATCGAAATGTTCTTAGTAAGTTATTTTTTCTCGTTGTTGCAGTTGATCTTCCTCAAACAAGAATCCCTTACCTGGTCGTGGCCAGCAAAGTAGTGAATTGGCGAAACGCCATCTTGCACTTGTGTCCTCGAGTCGATGACTTGCGTCCTTTGAACTGTCGTCATCTGTTGCATCTGACCACGCATAACAGCTGCCGCTGCCGCTGTAACGGAGGGAAACGAGCGTTTAAATACCATCTGGCTTACGTAACATGCTCACTTCTCATTAGCCCATTCAAGTAAGCTCAGCCGGAGTAGTAACAATATTTCCTCTCATCCTCATCGCCGTGTTTATTGGCATTGGCTTATGTATTGGCCGTGACTTATTTGGTATTGCTTTCTTCACATGTTCTCAAGGGCACTGTGCACACTCGATGTGCCTCACGTCCCGCTTATCCCGCTTTGCAAGCTAAACATATTTTTTACCAGAGTGGAAGGTAGTGAAGGAACCACTTCCAGCCCTCCATGTTTCAGCCACTGCCCACACGTTGTATTACAGCGGCAGCCGGAACATTTTCACAGGTCACCATCGAGGCTCATTCACGGTTTACCACAAACATCGATGTACCATGGGTTGCGTGCAAGGGCATACGTGTATGCACTTGACGACGCTGTGGGGCCACGCACTCACCGCGGATGGTAAGGGTAAGCGAGGCCTCGCCCGCACAGTTGACGGCCGAGCAATTGTAGTCGCCGTCATCCTCGGCTGTCAGGTTGCGGATGTGCAGGCAGCAGATGCCTGTCGTCGGGTCGTAAGTCACCTGGCGCCTCGGGTCGTTTCGCAGCGGCATGCCCCGCCGCGTGAACACCACCTCGGGAGGTGGGTTCCCGTGTACCTTGACCTGGAACTTGGCATCAGATCCTTCGTACAGCAGCCCGCCGCCCTGAGTTATTGGCTCGAACGTGGGCGGGCTGGCGTTCGGAGGCCCCCACCTGCAAAAGGTGTGTAGAGGGAAGGCGTACGCGTGAGACAGGGTCGTCACCTGCTTCTGAACTGTTTTGTTCACCTCGGCCATCACTGCTCACTGAATTCTGAATCAGGGACACGGAACTCCACCAAACCGAGGAACATTCAAATGCTAATTTACAGAAGGTAAGTCGTGTCAGCCATATACTCAGTGCATCCTCGAAGTGTGTGTGTGTGTGTGTGTGTGTGTGTGTGTGTGTGTGTGTGTGTGTGTGTGTGTGTGTGTGTGTGTGTGTGTGCGTGTGCGTGTGCGTGTGCGTGTGCGTGTGTGTGTGTGTGTTATAGGAACGCAACCATACAACATGGCAACATTCAATGCGTGACATGTGTCACCCGTGACACGCGATAACCGGTCAACATGAGCACAGAGGTTGAACGTCTACCTGAGCATGTCACGAATGTAACAAAGATGCCACTGTGAAATAAAAAAAATCTAAAAAATGTGAATAAACAAATTGTCCTAAATCTGCCCTCTCCATATTTTAAAGCTTTGTGCCTGTGTTCTCCTAAGCAAGTATAAAAATTTCATTCACTCATTTCGGAAACATCACGGAGGCCTAGAATGTTCTAACTGATGACCACACTCGTCAGGCATACTATCTCTAGACTAATCCTCAAGCTCGCCACTATTCTGCTCGTGCACCCTGTAATGAACAAACACTCCAATGTCTAAGCGGTGAAGCACTGACACACATTTCACAGTCCTACCCGTCGCTATCAGCGGTGGTCCACATCGCCTGGTTAACTCCGCTTGTCTGCAGTGCGACGCCGCTTGCAGCGCAACTTAAGACTCGACTCGAGACGAAATCACGCCGCAACCTTCACTTATAGTAACACCGATTGCTAACAACGTCACACATCCCGCAGTTTTTGGAATGCTGCCTGAAAAATACGCTCGAAGTGGACGCGCGCGAAGAAAATAAAACGAGAAGGCAGAAAACGATGGTGACAGAAGAAGACCAACGAGGCGTGACTCACGCTGACAAAAGTGTTCGTCGTCACTCATACTGTTGCAGTGCCGGGCGTGAGTCACTGACCACCACGGCTCCCTCGCCATTCTTTCTTTTTGGTTTCTCCCGCGACAACGACGCCGGTGTTCCGAAAACGTCTCGACCTGAACACCGGTCATATCAGATTCCGACCGCCGATGCCCACGCCAGTTCGCGGCACATGGGCGCTACCGCGCACATATTACGAAATCACTAGTCCCCGACTGCAGCGCCAATTTGACGAATCGTTCCCCACTTAGGTATGACGCGTTAGCAACGCCCAAGAACTGATGATCTGTTTAGAGCTAATGCTCAGTTACAATATGGCATTAAATAACGCTATCTTATGGCATTCGCACCTTATATTCAAAAGCCTTCTCGGCTGTTTGATTACGTAAGATGATTTGAACGTAAGATGGTTTCCAATCTGACAAATCTGACAACACGGGTTGGCGACGGGTGTAGGGCCACGTGCTTTGCACTCTATACCACTTCGTTTCCGAACCGATTGCTCACTTCATATAATGCTTCTCGAACCGCTGCTTTCGGACATCGCAAATAGAAGGAGACTTCCGTGCTAAACACAAAACAGCGCACATGACTTACATAGCACATGGGGGTCACCCAACGGCTTTCCAAAGCATATTAAATATGTGTTCTGAGAACACGACCATCACAAGTCGGTTTGACGAACCTAAAGTAAATTTTTTTCTTTAGGTTCAATTTTACCTCAATCTCGTGAAATTTGAAGACAGTTGAAACGTTACTGCTCTATGCTATAAACAAGATATTATGTATGCGGACAAAGTAACACTCTTTATTGATTGATATGGTAAAACGTGCTTTTCATGAACATATCAATGAAAATACAGCATCGTATTTAGGACTGCCGCGCTGGCGTTGCACCCTATAGAGTTTTATGCCATTCCGCGGTATATAAAACATATTGTGTGGTTGCTCCTCCTCGCCTTTCATCATACAACAACCTACGTTACGTTAGTGTCAGTTTTCTCGAAAGATTCCAGCAACAGTCTAATTGGACCACTTTCTGCATAACAGCTGTGTAAATCGCATATGCCATAGACCATCTCCTGGCTACACCCCAATGGCCTGTCCCACCTCCTTCAAAGTATGTGCGTGCCGTGAAACGGGATCAATAGACTGTGGAATAGCTATTATCAGCACCGTATCAGCTTCATCCTGCTATCCTGTCTCTGCATTTCCTGCAAACCCTTTCGCAAACGCGATGTATATAGCAGACTAGAGCCACGGCATTCTGACCAAGCTCTCTATTTTTTTTCTCATTAAAGATCCTCTCTTTCACTTTCCGCATTCAACTGACATCTCATACTTGGCGAGTACCAAAAAAATCACATACTAGTTCATTTTGAGATGGATTGAATGCATGTGGAATGTAATTTACAAGAAGCCTGAAGGTCAAAATAATTTTCCTAGAAGTAACTGCATTGATCCTCTGAGATGTAAAGCCACGATATTAAGCCGTGTATATGTAGTCATGTAAGTATTGCGCTAGCGTGTTGCATTATCTATCAACAGAATATTGAAATATCGGCAAACGAAGCACAAAATAAAATTGCACCCTATGTGCTGTTAATCTATGCACTTCACCGTGCCGTGTATCCTGTAGGTTTGCTGGCTGCTGCAATAGCTGCCATCCGAGCTTATGTTCTATGGGACGCGGTGTACTACAATAACGCTCCAGTTTCCTCGCTGGCAGTTGCGCAGTAAGCGCTAGCTGCCCGTTATGCAACGCAGTATAGCGCCTCAGCAGCGGCCGCCGCGTGTCGTGGCGCTTCTCCAGCCGGCCGCCACCACAAGTATAGACCGGGGCCCGGGCTTGAGGTTTTGCTGTTCTGACTCGCATGCCAGCCCCGCCAACGGGAAACACGTATCTGGAGCGCCGGTCCAAAAACAGACGCCGGCCCGCCACCGCCGCACCCTCGCATATTCCAACCGGGCTGCTGCTGGTGTAGTTGGGGCTGAGGCATGCGTCAACGTGTGCCTTTCAGGACGTATTGGCTTTCCGTCCAGCGCGGGCGGGGCGCGCTGGGCGAACGTAAAAATGCTGCGGCCGCTGTCGTTACCCTCTCTCAGTGAGAGGGGGCAGCTGCGCTCGTTATTTGGTTGTGGTACTCGTGAGTGCGGGTTTTACTGGACCTACAGACAGAGCGCACATTACGCGATGGCCGTCGCACTTTCAACGAACACCTTAGGCCGATATGATGTTTGCTTTTTACAAAAAACAAAACAAAAAAGAATGTCAACTGCACTCTGCGTGTCAGGCGTCCTTGCGTATAAGACGACCTTATCTCTCGAAGACTTCTGTCAAGACCGCGTGACGAAGACATAAATCGTGTGTCCAGCTACAACGTCGGCAAAGGCTTGCGCAGCCAATGAGTCAACCTCTAGCGCGAAGAAGGGGAAAAAATAAAGACGATGAATCTTATGAACGCGCCCTTCCACCTCCGCCTTGATTTCAACCCTCTGCTAATCCACCCCTTCATTCCTGCCTCCCCGACCAGCTGTCCTCTTTTAGCAAAGCGTCCTAAGAATACTCAAGGGCATGGAGTCATGGAAGCCATGTTGCAGGCAGGCGAGCACCGCAATCTTTCGGCGCTGAGTTTAGATATCAAAACGACTACGTGTGTGTCGTGGGCGATAAAATAATGTCGTGTGAAGGAAAATGACCTTCGGAAAATGTTTTCTCGGCACTTTTCCTCGAAGGAATAAAGGAACCAATTGAGCAAGAAAAGAAAAATGCGGCGAAAAGGCAAACTATGAAGATTTGTCGCATTGGGTACTCGTCCACTTTATCTTCCCAGGCTGCTTATTTCTGTGAGCAAACCACTTGTTGAACAATGCCGAAATTCTTCGAAAGATGAGGGCTGTTTTCTTGAGCATCGGCCGAGGTGGTGTAATGTTTATGGTTCTTGACTTGTGACCCGAAGGTCGCGGGATCGAATCCCGGCCGCGGCGGTCGCATTTCGATGGTGGCGAAAGGCTGGAGGCCCATGTGGTTAAATTTAGGTACACGTTAAAAAACTCCCGGTGTTCGAAATTTCCGGAGGCCTCCACTACGGCATCTCTCATAATAACATCGTGGCTTTGGGACCTAAAACCTCAAAAATTAATATCGCTAAATGGCATACCATGAAGGGGTGCACTGTCGCTATTTTGGGGCACTTGTGTACTGTGACATATGAGTGAGATGACGTGAGCGCTTAAATTTAATGTCTAATATTATGCAAAGTTACTCAAATTTATCTTTGGAAGAAGGAAATTTTTTTAGCCGTATTAACATTGATGGACCATATAATTGTCCAGAAGTTGATTCAATTTTATCTGTTAAATTACCGATCAGATTGCTGAAACAACTGAAATGTGAGAAAGAAAATGCATGAAACGACAATACATTTCGCTACTTCTTGGGCAGCGATATCTGGAAAGTTTATTTTATAAGTGATGCTAGACTGTAAAGCCATGACATCGAATGGTACCGAGTAGTGCTGATCACTATCACCCTGACGGCCGCGGCCACGGGTAACGCGGCACCGGAAGAAAGAATGTGTTCGTAATGTTTAGGTCTGAGTCTATAGTAATGTTGTTTTTACCACGCTTGGTGGAAAGTGCGGTAAGTGCGGCACATCACTGAGCCATAAGATTTTGTTTATAAAAGTCAGGCTTCTGCCTGGTGATGAATCACGGATTCGATTCCCGGCTGTGACAGCTGCACCCTGATAAGAACAAATTGGGAGAAACTCGATGCGCTAGGAGTACACCAAGGAAAGCAATCATAGGTTCCTTTTTGTATGCAATATTAAACAAAATCAATCAATCAATCAATCAATCAATCAATCAATCATTATCGCTATTCTATAGATGCTTAACCGTACGTTCATTGATATACGGCAAAATATGTATCGTACTCCCTCCTGATAAGCAGTCTTGTTTTGCTTGAATTACATTACTGTGATACAATAGCAAACTGCTTTAAATAAAATTGAATTAGAATGCATAAATGCTTTATATTTTTCTCGATTAATCATCCTTGAAAGTTGTTTCCAGAACAGCTAATGTATTCCAGCAGGAACATATTTCATATTGGTTGTAATTTTCTGCGCGCACATGGCATCCTATCGAGACACCTTCCCACAACAACGCAATGGCTGACGTTTTTACAAACGCACTCATTGCGTCCTTGTAAAAAGATTTGCTTTGTTAGCATCCTTATATGGTTGTAGGGGTCGAAAATTAAGCCTGATACAAGCTCTGATATCCCAATTAAAAAAAAAATTAAAAAGCTGCTTGAATATTCGTGGCGTACATTTCTCGGTTATAACTACAGATAGTACGTAATCTGTTCCAATGCAAAAATTTGTCTTCTGCAACTCACTTTTGAGTGGACTTTTTACTTTCAGTACGCCAAGCTTCATTCAAGTATTTCTATGTGGTATGATTGACTGAATTAAGACATTTTGTAAGATTTGTCATCGGAAACTACTGAACAAGATTCTCATCGGTACATTGCAAACGTGAACATCGTGTTGCCTCCCGTTAATATGTGTTCTTTCTTCTCTGTTTATTTTACACCTCCTCTCCTTAGATCAACCTTTATTCCCATCACCCCTGTTCAAAGCGCATCGTGGCCAGCCTGTACATACACTGGCAAACCTCCCTGCTTTTTTTTATCTTGTTTCTCTTTATTGAAAAAAAAAAACTCCAAGGAGAAAAACTGAATTAGTTTAGACTGATAAAGTATTCTTGAAGAACTCTACTTTCGTTGATTTCATGGCATTATATCTAGATTATTAGAAAAGAAAACGACCTCCAAACTTTTATTTTTGAATTTCACGCAAAAACCACATAGCCTGCACGTCACTTCCGCCTAATGTTTGTAGTAACCAAGCAGTATTTTACTTCAACGAAGTTGTCTCCTCTCTCTCTCTCTCTCTCTCTCTCTCTGTGTGTGTGTGTGTGTGTGTGTGTGTGTGTGTGTGTGTGTGTGTGTGTGTGTGTGTGTGTGTGTGTGTGTGTGTGTGTGTGGCGCCACGAATTCGTTCGCGAAACTGTCCAAGTTCAGCCTCTGCGTGTTTTAGAATACAATGTGATCCATCGCCAGAAAAAAAAATTAAAGTAGCCCGAGGTGATGACGCTAAAGTATATGACATCACGACGAGCAAGTGTGGAAACTTCGAGGTGGTGTCACCACCCGTCTTTCCAGTTGGCGTCTTTTCTGGCTTACGAAGCGTCTTCTCTCAGTAACTGTCTTTTATTGCGATAGCACTTATGTGGACACTCAAGACGGGTTTTTGCCGCCGCCGTCGCCGTCATGTTCCGTGTATATTCCAAATCGATAACATCGCCCCGCGCATCGTATGTTCTACCCGCAAGTAAGAGCGCGCGAGCGCTGGCAACGAACGCGGCTGAAGCAGAGATGAAACGAGCCTGCCATCTCCGTCGCACGGAGGGCGCATGCGATAACATCATCCCGTATGCGAGGCCTGCCGCTCCTCAAGCAGAGAGGAAACGCCCCGGACGTCTTTCGTCGAGCGAAGGAGCATTAAGGGACGCCGGAGGAGGGGGGGAGGGGCGCTGCGTCTCTCGAGCAGCAACTGCGAACATTGAACATTAGGGCGCGGTCGCGCGCGCTATCTCGGCAAACCTTGTACGTGCTATCCTTGTACGTGCTATGCTCACACCGCTTCGCGTTGAGATGACAGACAGCACGGAAACCGCTTCGCTCCCTGGAGCGACCGCATCCCCTTACATCAACGTTTTGTAGCTTTACACGAGCTCGGATCCAAAAGATCCTTACTTCGTATAACATTACAATTTGTAGCTATCGCATTCACTGCTTCGCTCTTGCGGCGAGGCTGTGATTATTTTTTGTATTGTGGAAAGGGTGATTTACTGACACAGATCAAGTATCAGCTATTTAGTGTCGCTTTAACAAATCGTTATGATAAATCGAGGAATATGGTAAGTCTCAGTAGTTTTCAGTAAATAATGAATATCCTTTATGTGCCAAACGAGTAAATAGTTCTCAGTATACTCAGATCGAACGAGACGAGAACAAATGAACACTAATCTGTATATCCCTCGGTGCAGAGTGGCCAACAGGGTGCTGATCCA